>NW_010512868.1:36040-47105 GCF_000687285.1 Phaethon lepturus
AATGGGAAGATTTTAGCTCAAAGTGGCAGCTTCATGTCTGAATATCTCCATTTTTGGCAGCTTGTATCTCATTCTATTATTCAAGCATGGCAGAAGGATTTGAATGTAGAGTGTTGGGGTTTTTTTTTAGTTTGTTTAATTATTAGCTTAGAACCAAAAATAGCACAAGTCCTGATTTACTTTAACACTAAAGGTCCTATTCATAGAATACAAGCCACAACCATGAGAGAATTGCATAACTTAGGAACATAATAACTGTAATTACTGGAACAGCAAAGGTCACTGGGTCCATCATCATTGTTTCTTAATTTCCCTTTTACTTTTATCCCTTTATGTGTATAGTCCTGTTTTATCCATTCCTTCTTTAAACATCTTCTCTTCTTATAAGTTAATTTGCTGTCCCTGAATTAAGCAGCCACACCAACTTTTCCTGAATGTCTCAATTTTTTACCTAAATGCTATAACTTTTCAGTGCTTCCTTCTTCTGCTTCACATTTTTGTTTGAATTTTTAGCCAGTAGAGATCCAGTGGGAGTGGTGGTGTTCTCGTCATCAGCCGTCCTTAAAGCAATGTCTATGGAATTCTTCCACTGTGGAAAAGCATTTACTCACCTTGCTCTTCACAGTATCAATTTGGCTAATAAGAAATTGTTGTGTTTTCACTCAACCCTTGCCTGTTTAAGGCTACATAGCTGTTACCTCTCTATTTTAAATCTAGTTTATTGTGGAGTCATGGGTCTTTTACCACATCCTGGAGGCTGGTGCAGCTGCTTTCACTTAAGAAAAAACCCTCGTCTCTAACACAGTACCCTATTACAGTAGGGAGCACTGCCTGCAATGCTCCTGGTGCACTAAGGCAGGTTATCCATGAGACAGGTTAGGCATGCTCTCACGAAAGACCATTACCAAGGCAGCTTAGAGTTTCCTGTCCTGTACAAGACGAGATTTTGAATACTTGTCTACTTAGCTCAAAAGGAATGGTACCAAATCAATGCAAAACTATCTAGGGAGCTATTTGATTTGCATCCTCGCTTATCTCAGTGCTGCACTACATTCAGTGGAGTTTCTAATCTTGCTTGTGTGATTGTTCCCTTTCATCAGATAGGGCACTGAGTCTGAGGATGGTAAATAACTTCTACTGAACCATGTCAGGGATCTGCATCTATGCCATGAATCAAACATGAGTCTTCTAAATTCCATATAAGCAACCTCGGCATAAGTCATACCTCTCAGAAAAGTTAGGTTGCTTGGCATTCAGGATTCCTCAGAATTTGAAAGGAACTCGTTTTGGGAGATCTTTGTCTACTTCTATTTTAAAAGTTCATATCTCCTCAACACATTTTATCATAGCATGGCATAGAAACAATACGACCGGCTGGCAAAGCAACAGTAGCCTCGGGTAAAGTGTCAAAACAGGATTTTCTCTCAAGCCAGGAACCTCTTTGTTGTGGTAAGCAGACTTACAAGAACAGGGCTAAAAGAAAGCTGGTCAGATTATTTTTATTTATGCTCCAACTTGAATTATAACTTTGGTAATAATGCTATGTCATCTTTCTTAACAGTTCTGTTTATCTAGTAAACTTACCATGCAAATCCTTTTTCCTTTACCAGTACTTTGAATGTAAATTTTGCCTTTGACTTGGAGGATTTTTTGAAACATTATCGTACTTGTCTTTCCGAAGAGCTTTGTGACTAGTGCAAGTTTTCACTCCCGCTGCGGGATTTTGTAGGAAGAATTCACATATTTTCAACATGCTGTAGTGTGTCAACCCTGCCTGGTGCCTTATCATGTCAGGACCCTACAGCCAGTGAGGACGGGTGACCAGGCCACCTTTACCCTCTGCAGTGAAGGTTTAGCTCCTGCTTACCCAGCGCTGGTGAGGTAGCTCACTGTCTCAGACAGTATTCAGTTAGCATTAGGGTGAGCTCCCCAGTGTCCCACTCAGGAAAGGTGGGGGACTGATAGTGGATTTAAAGAAGCAGCAACATGGAACTACTGGAAGTAAAGTCAGTCTTTTACTGGGCTTATAGCTTAGCAGTGATCATGGATCCTGAAACCTCAGTCTCTACTGAGTTTAAAAGTGCTTGTTGTAAACCATAAACCCCGTGTGGCTTACTAATTTAGAACTAACATTTTTTCCTCACTGTCATCCCTTACCTGAGAACAGATGCTCAGAGTAAAGCTTTGTGAATAAAAGTCCATTAATATTTTATATCTAAATTAATAATAAAAAATCAGAATAATATTTGTGGACATGAGATATTAGTAAAAAATAATTTAAAATACATATGTGTATTTTACCATAAATTAGTATTAGCTATCATGACCTGTTTGTCACAGTCTAGGTGGACTGCTTTCTTGATGGTCTCCAAAGTGAAATTAAATGTGGAATGGATTAGAAAGAACATGGAAGGCAAAACCCCCCCCACACTGATCAGTGAAGCTCTGTGGGCTGTTGAGGAAAAGAAAATGAAGTAGAACATATATTTAAGGTACCGTTCTCGGTGGAAGCAAAAGTTGGTGTTTCGAGGGAAAGGAAAAAAGGTTTTTGAATAGTGCATGTTACAGATTAATCTTGTTAATAATTAAATTCTCAGCAGTTGGTACCTCCACATTCTGTGACTTCCTTTACCTGAGATCATTTCAGGTGATTTTATATCGCATATTATCAAGTGATAATATACTGGGCACTGAATACTTGATAATAAAATAACTGTTTTGTAATTGAACTCATAAGAAATTAATCTTTATTGCAAATTCTAGGAGTAAGGGGGTTTTCAAATTGTATTAAGTCACAATGTTTCCTTCAAAATATAGTCTAAAATCTGTGTATATACAGCCATATTTTTGCACAATGACCATGATTGAAGGGTTTAGTTTAGCCTGTTCCTTGAATATCCAATTTAGGCTCTGTGGTTTTTGCTAATTTCAAAATTGCAGGACTCTTTCATGGAGATATGTATCTGTGTAAACAGGAGCATGTATTGGTGCATTGTAATAAATTGTCAAGTCTCTCTGCGAATGCCTTTCCTGCCCCAGTGAGGTGTATTAAGTAGGAAATGTCATATTTGAGTAGTTGCAAGAGCCAAAAAGAGAAAAACAATATGAAGAAATAAAAAACAACTGTTGTAAAGGCGATATTTGATTTCTGTCATAAAGGAATTAATTCTCTTTGAAAGGTACTTCATTGCTAATTAATTCACATGCACCGAATGTGTGATTTCAATTTAAAAGACTAATCCCCTATGTGAGTTCAAAGAGGTTTTTTTAAAAACAGAACATTTCAAATGCCTATGAAAATGCAAAGAAAATTGAAAGGGTTTAAAACGTAATTGAATCTATTCAGAAGTATATCTAGAAAGGATTTGTGTATATGGGTGTGTGTATACATATATATGTAAATACATTTTTACGTGTATGACAAATGAATGAGCTGATCTGCAATAAGTAAGATGTTAATTAAGATCTCTTGGTATTTATTCTTACAAACACTTCAAATAGATTTTTAAAAAAAAATCTTGAATTACAAAAAAAGCATACCAAAATGTAAACTTTAAAGCAGTTATGCATAGAATTCCTGTGATGCTCCAGTGTGGTCAGGGAATGCCCTATAGAGATGTTTGAATGGAACTTCCTCAGACCACGACCTCTGAGGAATGGACTTGAAGTGCAAGAAACATGGAACAATGGAGAGACTAGCACTTAGCTAGGAGAACTAAATGCAGTGAAACAGTTTTATCCACAGAGGAAGCAATTTAATTCCAAATGTTGATCTTTTGACCATAAATATATTTTTTCACATTTTCTTAATTTTTAAGATTCCACAAGAACAGAATGAACTAGAAAAGTCAAGTTCAATAAACATATTGGCATTTTAAAATTGAAGTTTTAATTTTTTATATCAAGCAACACAAAACTTGTATTTCTTAATTTGGTAATGCGTAGAAAAATCAAACAACAGTAGCCACTCAGCTATTTTCAGAAAGATACATTTTTTTGAGAAAATGCAATAAATTCTCCCAGACCTATTGCATACTGCAGTGTTTAAATATATTTATTTTCTGGCGTATTATTTATTGCTTTTCTCCTTCCTTACACTCTCATGCCAACTTCATTTATCTTTATTCAGGATAACTGGAGATGGTGGCAAGGAATATTTATTTGAGGACAGACACTTTTGCAAGGCAATGAAACTAACTCCTGACCTTCAGTTAGGAAGAAGTGCTGTGGAAATAATACTGTGAGGATAAACCCCAAAAGAATTAACCACAAGATCCCCCTCCATGAGCTAGCACAAGCCTTGGGATGAGAATGCAGGTAGCTGGAAGACCTGCTAGTCATGGATATATTCCCTGCTTGTCAGCAATTTCAAATCTTAGAAATGCTACAGCTAGTACAGTTTAAGAAAAGGCTGCATTAAAAAAAAATTCTTTACATCCAAACATAGACTACAGTTTTAAACTGTATGAACGTTGAAACATGCATCTTAATAGATGGACTCTCATTTAGTTCTCAGCTCTGCTATTGCCTCTTTATTGCCCCTTAATCTTCTTCATAACCCGTTGCTGGACTCACTCCAGCATGTCCATGTCTGCTGCACTGAGGGCCCCAGAACTGGACACAGCACTCCAGATGTGGCCTCACCAGTGCCAAGTAGAGGAGAATAACCACCTTGCTTGACCTGCTGGCCACACTCTTCCTAATGCAGGGAAATACAGTTTAAAATTAAACTTTAAGTTTAAATTGGAAGATGAGTTGAAAAAGTTGTGATGTTTTGCCAAGTTCCAATTTTAAAAGTTGAGAATTTCTGACTGACTCTGTTCTATCCTTCCCTGTCAGACAAGATGTCTATCTATGAAGCTTGAAGTCTTGAAGGTTTACTTAGCGTTTGTTAAGCATTTTTTATCCTTCTATGAATACTCCTTATATAACTTTAAAAAAAACCAAAAACCAACCAAAAAACCGCACACCTCTCAATGTGAGCAACAACCTGAATTTTGCTGGGTATCTGAGCTCCAGGTATGCAGGGAGCCTCTGAATATCCACTTAGTACATTGCCATTCTCGCCAAGTATTGAAAGAGGGTACAATAATAGGTCAGGACAGAGAGAATATCAGAAAATCCCAAATAGATTTTTCATGTAGCTTATTGGAATCAAATATATCCTGGAGCAATGAGAAATAAAGGAGTTTTCAGTCTGAAATAGGACTTTTAAGATTTTTTTCATCCTTTTCATAAAGCATCTGAAAGTCTGAGGAAAAGTAGGGGAAAGGAGGATGAAGTAGGAAAATACCTTGAGGGATTAATGTTCACGTCTCAAATAACACTTTCATATTTTGCAGCTTTCAAGCTTTCAGGTTTGTTTTATTTTTTTTGTTCTGGGAGTGACATCCCATAATGCAGAGTGTTTGGTACGTTAGGTGGGTGCCGTCCCGACTAGAGAAAAATGATTCCTCTCGATCCACCAGTGACACTCCTGCCAATACAGGCTGGGGGACTGCGGGGCCCCACTGCCGCCGGGGGGCCGGCCGGCTTACTGCGGGCCCCCACTGCCGCAGGGGCGCGGGCTGGCTCGCACCCAGCCTCCTGGCCACCAGCGCTCCTGGATCCTTTCCAGCAGCAGAGCTTTGTCGGAGGCTTGCCTGAAGGTGCAAGACTTCGCACGTGTCCTTGCTGCATTTCGTGAGGTTCTTTTTGGCCTGGTCCTCCAACCCAATCCTAAGTCTGTCTGAATGGCAGCCCTGCCCTCGAGCATCCTGTCTCTACCTCGTGTTGGCCAGTACTCCTCCAAGAGAGAGCAGGTATGAGAAATGTCTGGGCCCCATTAACACTGGGTTTTCCCATCTAGCGGCAAAAGGTTCAGCCTTAAACAACGTGAATATTCTTATATTAAAAGACTTTAAACAAAGTCTTTAACTTTGTTTAGCTGATGAGGTGTTAATATTTTCTTTGTGATTTTGTACTTAAATGTCACAAGGATTTCTTGTTTCCTTATCCTCTCTCTTTTCCCATCTAGTAGCATATTTTCTCATGGATATTTTGGTATTTAGTTCTCTGCTGTTTATTATGTCTTATGTTCAACTTTGGTCATTTATGCATCTTAATAGTAGCTAATAATCACGGCCGATACCCAGAAGTGTTCACGTGCCATTTTCTACTTTCTACATACAAACCTTAACTGATACATGCAAATCAAGACTCTAGACACAAATGCCTATTTTCACAAAGAAAATTGGTGCATGTTTGGTTCTATGAGTGACTGAATACAGGGCAAAGACTGAAGCATAATTTTGGACAAGTAAGTTCAAAAAATATCACGTGGTTTATTTTGAACAGCTTCTGATTTTTTTTTAATTGCTTTTGCTCTGGTTCATATCTCTGCAGAGCTGTATGTAAGTTTGTAGCTCAGCTCAGACTTCATAAACTGAGCAGTCAGCACTCAGCAATTAGTCAAAGTTTGAGAAGCTTGCTCATATTAGTATTTCTGTTACAACCGTCACTTTGGGCTGCACACAAGACTATGACTAAATGTCTTTCTTGGAAATGCTTCTTAGAACTGTAAGGCTGAAAATATTCCTCTGGTTCATAATAACCTTGGTTGTCTATTGGTGAAAAGGCAAGAATAATTTAGTAATAGCATAAATATCAAGCTGGTTTAGGCACAATAAGGATGCACTGACTGTGCCCAGCAAGTATAGGATGGCTTACCTTATGTTTATAACACTGTCTTCGCTTTGATAATTATCACTTAATAAGCCATTTGTGCTTCAGAAAAGGCTCCAGGTAAAGATGTTAAAAGATTATTAAGGTTGCAAAACTAAGTATGCAGAAACTACGAAGTGCCTTTTATCCAGTTAGTATGAATACATTATAAGATAATCTCTAATCACAAATCACATACTGTATTTTCTGTGTTTTCCTTGTGCTGCCAATTCATTCAGGTTTTCAGGTGAAAGCGGAATAAAATATATCTACTAATGAAATAGTGGAGAATCTGGGAGTGGAGGAAAGAAACTGTTAACCCGTTCAGTGCTGCATTGTAACTGTTAACCTGTTCAGTGCTGCATTGTCCCAATAAGCCTGAGTTTGGCCCGTCTGACTGCTGGGAGGAGAGCAAATTCTCTTTTTATCTTGTTCTTGAAGGATCTTGTTAAATAGGGTCCTTTACATCCTGCTTGTGTTATACATAATACTTGAGAAATGTAGCAGACTGTTAAAGACTAGACAGTGAAATCACGGCAGAAAAGTCTGAGTGTGTCTTTAGGGTGGGTGAGTCCTGTGGAACGACTCGTGTTTTACCTGCCGGGAAGGGAGAGCTCGGCCAGCACCGCTGCGCGGGTGGCACGGCAGGTTTGTGGCAGAGGGGTTTTGCACAGATTGTACAGGTTAGTAGTGCTGATGTCTGGGAAACTTTTGCAGAGTAACACAAGTGGGGCTGGTATATTTGACATAAGCCAGTGTTCCTCCCAAAATGTAAAAATTTCTGTTTAAGGTACTGGACCTTCTTAAGGAGACAAGCAGTCTGTTTTTCCTACGCCTCTTTCTTAGAAATGGATGAATATATTTCTTCAGTGGAATTTTCACAATGAACAAGGGTCGGTATGACTCTAACATGAGTTAGAGAACTGGCTTGATTTAGATCAGATTTATGTATATGTCAGTCTGAATAGTTAAAATTCCCCAAAGTAATAAGCAATTGAAACTGAAGTCAAACGGGAAAGAATTAGAGGCATGGGAACCATTTCAACCGGTTCAAGTTTTTTAGGTTTCCCTTTTCTCCTTTAAGGATTGTTTTTTTCTATCCTGTCTCAATGAAATGGTATATTTTAGGTATGACAATTGTGTAAAATATTCTCTTGAACTTTTTGGGCTTGTAGACAAGTAATACTCACTTCCCCTACTACATTCAGGCAGTCGCTTTTGGGATGAAAAGGGACCTTAAGCATATATGGTATTATAAGAAGTGGAAAAGATGTGCCTTAGGATACAAAGTCACAACCTCACTTCCTGGTAAAGTACTTGGGGTCCCAAATGCTCCTGTTTAAGATGTGGTAAAGATAAATGGTGGATTAATGCCTACAAATGTATCAATGATTTGTTTAGAGTTTAAACTTTTTCTATTATAACCAGTAAAATCTTTTTGTGACAGTTTCTGATATAAAGCAATATTACTGAGAATACATAATCATTGCTTGTATATGATAAATTTTAAAATCTTTGTTTATGATAAATAGTGTTGTTTTCCTTTTCTCACATCTGACGATATAATACACTAATGCCGAGCATGACTCATACATTTCAATGATTCAGCAAGCTTAGAAAGTCAAAAAGTAGATATAGCTGACTTGAGAAGTGGAGAGACTGAGTAGTCAGAGTTATTTAAATTGGCTGTGTAAAAAGGAAAGCAATTTCAGTGAAACTGTTATGTATTGTGTACATTTACACAAACGTACATATACGTTGACCAAAAATAATATGCCAGGGCCTGATACTGCATTTATTAAAGTCAATGACATAACTGCTAGTAACTTAAATGCAAGTAGGAGTTGACTCTAACATCTTATAATATTCCAGATGTTGAATAATATGACTAGCTATATCTGGTATTTCTTAAGAATCAAGACATCTGCCAGCAAAAACTTATAAAAATAAACAGGATTAAAAGGCTAATTTTCCACAGAAAATCTAGTCTGGTTAATCAAGTGACATCAGAAACGGCTACTTTCAAGGCAGGCAACTGATCACGAGTCCAACTGTGCATCTTCACCTTCTTCATAACAAATCCTGTCAAAAATACTTTCATGTTTCAGCTTCAGAAGATACAGTCAGATTTGGAGAGTAGATGCTCCCAAACACAGGGGACCACTTAAGGAGTAATAAAATAACAAGGCATGGCCTAATTAAAGGGGGCCAGCCAAGGAGAGAAGTATAAAGGTCCCTGAGGCTGAGGGTGGGAATGACAGGAAAAGGAGGAAGCAATAAAAAAGAACTAAATGGAGAGAGGCAGATTGAAATTAGATGGCAATTACTGAAAATATATCATCCATGTCCTTCAAATGGTGTTCTCTGTGATCCAAGTGCCTGGAAAGATCTAAATACCCATTTGTTGCCACTGGGCAAATTCAAATGCTGAGTATTTCCACTTCTGACTCCTCCAAAAAGTTTGGAACTGTGTGGATGAGATCTTCAGTGAGTGTACGTCATCTCTGCTCCATTAGCGTATAATGTATGAAGTCAGTGGAGCTGAAACAGTTTACACTAACTGGAATTCTGGCCCTATAACTCTTAATTTATGTAATATAAGTAAGTCATAACCAAATCCCTTGTTCATTTGGTAGGCTAGCTTACTATTTTCTACAAAAATATCCATGAAATTATATTTTCCAAAGTTACATATTTATTCTTTAGATATGTAAAAATGTTGAAATGTTAAAAAATCATCTATCTATATCTTCTTTATCTTATCTTTACTTAGCTTTATAAGACTCAGTGTCTAAGTGTGGGTGATGGTAAAGGCTTATGTGGTAGGCAATTGCCTAAAAGCACATGTTGTGTGTTGCACAACCTAGTAGCTTGATGCTTTAATGAATCTTAGTTTTCATGTCTAAAAATCTAGAAAGGGATAAAGGGATAAAGGTTTGCCTGTGATGAGAGGACCCTCCGACTTCTTAGTTTGCAGCTTCAGATTTGGTTCTGTCATGAACTCAAATCTACATAGGCTCATCTGAGCTATCAGTAACTTTGGTGTGAAAATGTTGGGGTCTTTTTTTATTGTGTGGGGCTCTTATTTTATTTAGTTCCTTCTGCTCTTGCCTGGACTAAAATACCATAACAATAAACCACTTGTTTTATTGCTGCCTTTCAGCTCTGCCAATTCCATTCTTAGCTGTAGCCTAGAGTATTATGACAGTCAACAGACAAAACAAGTGCGATGTAGAAGTTGGCTATTCCCTAAAACACATTCTCATATGGGCAGGAAATTAATCTGAAGGATCAGTATTCATTTTATCAGGGGCATTTTCCCTATTTCAGTGCTAGAACAAGTAATTCTTCATGTCTATGTTTTTGTTTTCCTCCTTTTAGAACTGATGTTTGATACTTTTTTCTTTCTTTATCAACGGATCCCACTTGGGAAAACCTTAAAATGTTCCAACATGTATCACATAATTTTTGTGCCATAGCCTTGTCTCAGCTGTCAGCCCTGATGTTCTTAATACATCAGCTCCCAACCTCTCCTGTACCAGTAACATCAGCTTGATAACTCATCTGTTACTTTTTCCAACACAGATCTTCATGCTTAGTATGAGCTTCCTATCAGCATTCACAGAACTAATTGTTGTCTGTCTTCATATCCCTTCCTAAAGCCTTTTTTCCCATATGATGGCAGAAAATTGTGAGTGATTATGCAGCTGGTCTGCTTTGACCTCTCCATTTCTTTTCACCAAATATTGTCTCACTGTTACATCGGACTCCCCATTTGTTTCCTGAATCCATCTGTTGCCTCTTTCTTATGCCTATATGGTATTCCCTGTGACAGCTCCTGCTCGTGATTATGTAGGTGCTACAGCAATACAATGTACAGATCAACAATAACAGCATTCTTATCTCTTTTTTTGATAGAAGCGATTTCATCAGAAAGCATGTCTAATTTAGTTACCCTGTCTTACTTAAAGCAGAAAGAATTAGAAGCTGTAAAATCAGCAGCCCAAAGCAGCCCAAAGCACCCCAAAGACGTAACTTCAGTGTTTTGATCAAGCAGACAAAAACACTAGATTGGGAAAGTTTCCCAGTTCCAAATAAGAATATTCACCAGCTATTCATTATTCATTGCTACCAATGAGTTATAGACAGAAACTGTCAATGTAAGTTTAAAAGGTTTCTTGTAGAGAGATTGTTCTGCCTGTTCCCCCATAGTAGATTATTATGACTGAATAAGCAAGAAAAGAAAGGACTTCCATGGTATCTGCCCTCTGCAAGGGATGTACCGTTTACTGCAAGCCGATCTATTAGGGCTTGAGCTTGAAACTGTTCAACATGTTGATCTGCTGGAGAGTAGGAGGGCTCT
>NW_010512869.1:0-416 GCF_000687285.1 Phaethon lepturus
CGTGTGCAGAAACGTCTGTGGTTTTTATATAAAGTCCAGGTGTCTCCTTTGGATGCGTGTGTGCTGCTCCCAGGGCCAACTGTGGCCAGGACCATCCTGGCAGCCCAGCAGAGAGGAACTGTGTCTGGTTCTCGCTGTGGTCAGGGGAAAACCTGCCTGTGGCCAGCTGCTCCTCGCCCTGGCAGGGATGGGCGGACCAGGCAGGAGGGTTGTGCTGGTGGTCAGATCTCCTGCAGTCTGTGAAGTCCCCGTGTGCTTCGCCAGGTGTTGAGCTGGGGCACACGGGGCCACCCGGGGAGGTGCCTCCCTGCCCTTGCAGCGATGCTGCCCAGGGCGGGTGCCAGAGGGTCCCTGTGACCCCCTGTCAGGGTGTCGTGCACCCATGGCAGCGAGCTCGGGCAGCACTCAGCCATTTC
>NW_010512869.1:511-4204 GCF_000687285.1 Phaethon lepturus
TGGTGGCAGAGCAGAGTGGCCCCCCGGTGCGGTGAGCATCAAGGCGACGGGGAGATGCTGTCCCAGCACCACAAGAAGCAGAGAAAGGCAGAGGTGACCAGGAGGAGGAAAAGTGGGTACCTGGAGCTGGGAGCAGGGCGGGACCATGGTGTCGTGCTGCATGTGGAATCCTGCTGACAGCCCAGGGAGGAGGCAGATCCCTGTCCCCAGCCTGCACAGCTGCAGCCAGACCCCAGACACTTTGCCAGCGGGACCCAACTCTGACAGCTGGGACCGGGACCTGCAGTGCGGCGCTGCTCATGAGCCCTCCTGCCTGGGAAGCGCTGGCAGCGTGAGCACGGGGCTGGGGGAAGCAGTGAGCTTCATGCTGAGCTGGCATGTTGCGGCAGGCTCCCCCTGGGGACCGGCACTGCCTTGCTCCCGGCTGGACCAGCGCACCAAACTTCCTGCCCAGCCTGTTCTGGGACATCAAAAAAGCCACCGGAGGCGTTGGCTGGTGCTGTGGCAGAAGACACGGCCCCCAGCGGCGGGCGCCGGCAGACACGGCCCCCAGGGCCGCAGGCCACGGCGGGCAGATACCATCAGTACCATGGGGCACTGAGCTGGAAGGGCCAGCACTGCCGGGAGCGAGGAGCTGGTACGTGAGAAACAGCCGTGCTGGCGCCCTGAGACCGCCATCAGCTGCTCCACCCTGGCACAGGTGCCCCCGCGGGGCGAGCCGGACCCCAGGCCCAGGCACCGCACCGGCCCTGACATGTGGTGCTGCAGCCCGGACACAGCCTTGCAGAGCAGCTCTGGTGAGAAGGCTCGCCGGCACCGTGGGAGCGCTGCTGGGGGCTCGCTGCAAAGCGCAGGCAGGGCCGTTGCCCACGGCTGGCAGCAGGCCAGGGCACAGCCTGATGGATGAACAGACACAAAGGGCTCCGGCACTGCCCGCAGCAGAGGTAGCTGCTCGCCTGCCCTGGATTTCCCTTTGTGCCTGTTGCTTGAGCTCTTTGTGCTGCTGAGAACAATCCCCGTTTTTGGAGGAGAGGGGTGGCTCATGGAAGGGGCTGTAACCAAGCGGGACATGGGCCCTGTCCCCTGGAGCTGCAACCAGCATGCAGGCAGAGCAAGGGTCGGCACCCACCACCCCTCGTGGCACCGGTTCCGCAGCACTGCCGGAGCAGCCCCCTCCGCCGTCCCCGCAGCCAGGCAAAGGCGGCACAGAGCAGAGGGTGAAACCAGAGTCCTTTATTTGTGTCTTCACAGGAGCGGAGGGAGGAAGAGGCCAGGGCAGGCAGAGCAGCTGCTGAACTTGAGGCAGAGGAGAGGGCAGAGGAAAAGGAGAGCAGGCCCTGAGTGTCCTGGGGTGAGCCCAGCTGCGCAGCCCGTGGGGCTTGCCTCACTGGTTGGGGGAGGAAGGCGTCCTGTGCAGCCGTGGGAGGACAGCTCTGCTTGCTGGGACGGCACATCTATAGTGCCACGTGGGTTATTGCTCGGAGAATCAGTGCCACATTTGGGTTATTGCTCAGAGAAACGGATCCACGTTTGGGTTATTGCTCAGAGAAATGGATCCACGTTTGGGTTATTGCTCAGAGAAACATCCATGTAGCAGCAGGGAGGCCCCTGGCAAGATGGGAAAATGGGGCAGGGGCTTGCCAGGGGAGGCAGCTCCCTGCCTGCTAGTGGAAGGCACAAACTGGGACTGGAGAGGAGAGAGGGGCGGCGCTCAGTGCAGCATGGCCCTCAGCCAGGAGCACCTCTGTGCACTCCCCCCAGAGCTGCCCTTGGTTTGCATAAGGAGTTAAAATCCAATCCTGGGAGAGCAGAGTGGCTGCAGGCAAGGCAGCTTCCCAGGGCCCCACCTCTGCAGGCTGCAGAGACGCCTGCCATCTCTCCTGCTGGGCGTGAAAGAGGACCAGGAGAGTGTCCTGCCTAAGGCACTGCGTGGCACAGCTGGGCTGGTGAGGAGCGGGGGCCTCTGCTGCTCTGCTCGCTAAGAGAGGAAACGCCTGACACCACGAAGATCTGCAACAGCCGGAGGAGCAGTTCTGCTGGAGAGCCACAGGGCTGTCACAGGACAATCTTGAAGGAGCTGCAAGAGACACAATGGGTTCTGCACCTCCTCACTGGGTCACCCACAAATGGTTTCCAAGCAGGCAGTGCTACGGGGAGGCAGCGTTACCCTGTGCGGCAGAGGGTCTCTGCAGAGCTAGTGTGGGATGCAGTTCCCTCTGCTGTTATGGGAAGCCTCGTACAGGGTAGCCTTGCATTATTGCGACCGAGAGCTCTGCCGCAACGCCAGCACAGCAATCAGGATGGGCCAACCTCCCCAGACAGGCCCCCCGGGACAAGCTGTGCCACTGGAGACCACTGTACCTGGCAAAGTCTGGGGAGCGGGAGACAACGTGCTGGAACTCAGAGAGGTTGATAGTTCCGTCCTTGTCAATGTCAGACTCCTCCAGGATCTGGAGGGGATGGAAAGGCAAGCGGTGAGCTCTGCGTGGCCAGGACCATGCAGCAGCCCGTGCCCCACCTGACAGTCCTCACATTTTGGATGAGCTGCTCCATCTCCATGTTGCTCAGCCGGGACTCCTCACCTTGCCCCGTCAGACAGTTCACCAGTTTCTCCAGGTCCTTTCTGTCTAGAGTCCCATCGTCATCAAAGTCTTTGGGGAGAGGAAAGTTACGTTTCTGCAGGGCCGCGGCAACCCCAGAGAGTCATGGGCACCTGCACTCAGCAAGGAAGGGCCTTGGCAGCCCAAGGAGACACGGCAGGCTCCATGCTGCACCTCTCAGTGCAGCAGTTCCCAGGGGGAGTTCCTAAAGCTGCCACCCCAGTGGGTGCTCTGAGGGCACTGCCCCCCCCCCCAGGCACGGGGACCCCAGGACACAGCATCTGCCCCCAGCCTTACCAAAGATGCGGAAGGCGTAGTGGGATTTGATGTCCGAGGTAGCAGAGTCACTGAAGACACTCAGCATATCAAGGAAGTCTTCAAAGGACATGCTGTCGTCCCCATCATCTGAGGTGGAGAACACCCGGCAGATCCGGTGCTGGAAAGGGTTTGCCTGCCAACGCAGGAATGGCTCAGGGCAGGGCTGGGCAGTGCCAGGCCGGCTCCCTTGCAGCAGACACCGAATGCAGGCTGGTGCCAACCCCATGCACAATCAGGTATCCCGCTCTGCTGCCGGTCTGCCGCACATGGCATGACTGTGCCTGTCCTGTGCCTCCCTGGGACAGCAGCTTTGTGCAGCAGCGATCTGTGGGATCCTCCAAGGCACAGCAGGGACAAGGAAGCTGTTTGTGGGCACAGCTGACGTGCGGTAAGTGAACAGCTTACCCAGGTGACTGCTGGAGCAGCATGTTGAGGGCAAAGCACCGGCACCGTGAGGGCTGCGGTGGGTAAACAGGGCCCTGCCCAAACATGCCCGGACCCAGGGAGCAGCAGCGCGTCCCGCTGTCTGCCAGGCACCGTACCCGCAGCTCAGGCAACGTCAGGATCTGGCGCTTGGGAACCCGCGCAGAGCAGGCATTCTCCCTCTCCTCCTTTGGCAGCAGTTCACTGAACCTCTTGTAGGCACTTGAAGAGGCAAGAACAAGAGGCGCTCTGTGGCGTGAGCGGCGCAGGAGGCAGCCCCCGGGCACGGGCAGCGCAGGCAGCTTTTCCCAGCGCTGCACAGAGGCAGGCAGCCCGTTTCCCACAGCTCCCT
>NW_010512870.1:0-8804 GCF_000687285.1 Phaethon lepturus
AACCCAAAGATTTTATGATTCTGTGATTCCACCCACCCCCTTCTTCCCAGGCTCAACTTCACTCCCTCATTCTCAACTCCTCTTCCCCCACCCCAAGCAGGACAAAAGGGACAAGGAATGGGAGACTGTGGTCAGCCTGTACGAGTTTCTTTCTCATAGTCCTTCCTCCTCACATTTCTCCCCGTGCTCCAGCGTGGGTCATTCTCCACAGACTGCAGTCCTTCAAGAACTACTCCAGCAGTGGGTCATCCCCACTGAAGGGCTGTGATCCTTCAGGATAAACCTGCTCCTGCATTGGCTCCTCTCCATGGGCCACAGTTCCTGGCAGTAGAGCCTACTCCCCCATGGGCTGCAGTTTCCTTCAGGGAATATCCACCTCCCCTCCAGAGGCTGCAGGGAAACACCTGTTCCACTGTGGTCTCTCCCATGGGCTACAAGGAATATATGTTCCAATGCCTGAAGCACCTCCTTCCCCTCATTTTTCTCCAACTTTGGTGTTCACAGGATTGTTTCTCACATTTCCCTCCCCACCCCCTTCCCACACTAACACTGTCGTGCAATGTTTTGCCTTTTCTTATATATGTTTCCATCAACTGGTGAGCTCAACTGTGTCCTGCAGTAGGGCCACTGAGGAGCCAGCTGGACCAGGCTGGGTCCGGTATGGGGCAGCCACCAGCCTTTCCTCATGGATACCACCCTCTTATGTTGAAAAACTCCTGTGTTGAACAGTCAGAGGTAGTCTAGAGGCACTGTGGAATTTTATGACTTAAAAAAAAAAAAATCAAGCTGAATTAAGCAAGTATCTTTAACCATTAGGCTACAAAAATACACTATTTGTACAGTACAAAAAAAAATTTAAAAATTATTAAATTAGGTCTGCACAGTGAGCTTTACATTGGATCAAAGACAAAATCATAAATGAAGTAATTCCTAAATAGAGTAATTTCATGATATACATACTTCCTGCTCGCCTTCATTTTCTTCATCATCATCATCTTCATCATCACTATCAATTACAATGACGTCGTCTCTCTTAGACTGACCATCCTGAGATGAAGAAGTATTTTGCTGTTCTGACTGAAGAGGTCCAAGATCTATTGGGATGGACTGAGAAGTTTCTTCACTATCCTCCATGGGAGTGTATTCCCCCTGTGTAACACCCTGTAAAAGATAAAGGTAAATTAGCAGAGGAAACAGAATTAAATATGGCGTATACAATTTTAAAATGTTCATCAGGAAAGTGTCCATTGTATTTCTAAGAGCTCCTACCTCTCAACCTCAATCAAACGGAGGCCTGTTCTACCAACAAATCTGATTGGGATAGGGGCCATCACTAGGGATACTGTATTCGTCAGGACTCCCAATTTTAGGAAAGCAAACTTCCAGCTCTTCAGGTAGTTAGTCAATAGGACCCCCTGGGAAACTGCCCTCAGGACAAAGGAGCAGAACAGAGCTGGCAGATCTTTAAGGATGCTTTCCATAGAGCACAAGAGCTCTCGATCCTCAGGTTTAAGTAACTGGGTAAGGAAGGCAAGAGGCCAGCATGGCTGAGTCAAGACCTTGCTGGTCAAACTAAAGGGCAAGAAGGAAATGCACAGGCAGTGGACGCAGGGACAGGGATCCTGGGACAAGTACAGGGACGCTGCCCAGTTTTGTAGCGATGGGGTCAGGAAGGCCAAGGTGCAGCTGGAGATGAATTTGGCAAGGCATGCAAAGAATAAGGGCTTCTACAAGTATGTCAGCCAGAAAAGGAAGGTCAAAGAAAATGTATCCCCCCGATAAGCAAGACTGGCAAACTGGTAATAACGGATAAGGAGAAGGCTGAGGTTACTCCATGATTTCCTTGCCTCAGTCTTCACTGGCAGCGTCTCTTCCCACACCTCTCAAGGGGATGCAAGACGGGGACTGGAGGAGCAAAGTCACTCCCACTGTAAGAGAAGATCAGGTTCGAGACCACCTGAGGAACCTGAACATGCACAAGTCTACGGGACCTGATGAGATGCACTCCAGAGCCCTGAGCGGGGGCCAATGTAGTTGCCAAGCCACTTGCCATCATATTTGAGAAGTCCTGGCAGACAGGTGAAGTCTCTGAAGACTGGAAAAAGGGAAACATTGCACCCATTTTTAAAAAGGGTGGCAAGGAGGACCATGGGAACTACCGAGCTATCAGCCTCACCTCTGTGCCTGGGAAGATCATTAGACTAGATTTAGACTAGATCTAAGGAAGAAATTCTTCACAATGAGGTTGTGAAACCCTAGCCCAGATTGCCCAGAGAGGTGGTCGATGCCCCATCCCTAAAAACATCCAGGGTCAGGTTGAACAGGGGCTCGGAGCAACCTGCTCTAGTTGAAGATGTCCCTGCTCACTGCAAGGGGGGTTGGACTAGGTGACCTTGAAAGGTCCTTTCCAACCCAAACTATTCTATCATTCATGTATGATTTATTTGAATGAATATCCATGAAAATCTGCTGCCTGAATGTTTAGCCACCAACTTCTGATAACCAAGGAGCTATCACCAACACCTACACAATAAGCAAATACAGACATGGAGCACTGTTGACAGCTGAGGTGGCAGCACTCTGCCCTTACTTCGCATCCAGCCAGAACAACTGCCTGGTTACTTGGAGAGGCACTCTCTGAGATGCTTACAAGAGAAACACTAGTTATCGCTGTTTCTTAATAACTAACAGGAGAGGAGAAGAGAGAATGCTACAGTTGATTGGTGACAATCAACTATAGATGACTAAAAGTCTCCCCAGGATCAAGGAACAAACATCGTTCTTCTAAGCACGAACTCTGAGCTGCTGCTTTAGAGTTCGTTTGGTCTGGAGAACAGTAACACAATTCACATGACAGCCAGACACCGAGCTAGCAAATAGTTCTCCTTCCATTCAGCACCTATGTATATTCAAAACATTTGAACCAAATCTGACAAGTATGACTGAAAGTGTTCAGAAAAAAAATGCATGAAGGAGAGTCCCCCACAACCTCTTTTAAAATAAATAAATAAACAAATATTTGGGACTCTACCGCATACATTTTGTAGCATTCGAGACTTTTGGTTTAGGTATCATAAGTAGGTTCTCTTATTTTCTGAACATGTCACTTCAATGTTGCAAACAGTTGTCTAGCACCAGAATTCAAATAATCACACTGACTACTAGAACTGTTAATTAAAGAACATTTAAAGTTACCTGTGGAATAGAAAGCACACAACTGGGACTTAATGGAGACATAAATGTTTATCATACCTTTTGAACATGTGAATGTTATGAGGGAAAAAATGACTGACTAGAGACTCAGTACCCACCAATGCTTAAAGAAAACACGAGGTTTTGCCATGTTAGAGAATTACCATAACTTCTACTTGTTTCTGAAGTAGGAGGAGATTAAATTAATGGTTTTCACTTATAGTTGGCTTTCCCAAAACAGCTACAATGGGCATTTTACAGACCTAAAACACAACAAACTTTTTTTTCCTTTGTTTATCACATCATGACCCATCTAACACTAAGCTTGCTCAAGGATTTGTCAAATCTTTCTGTAAAAGAAAAGCCAGAAAGCAAAGAGAAGTACTCCAAAGGAGTAAGCAAAGAACTCAAACTCCAGTTCAAGACTGACTCATTTAACCTCGACATCTCAGTTTCACTATATAAAACCAGGGTTAAGGATACTAGGATTTCTAAAACACCACATTGAATTACAATGCAAAACTGCAAAGATTCATTAACATTCTGAATGTTACTTCTACAGGTATGTGTAGAGTGCAATAAAAATTGAGTATCTATCCTTGAACATTGCAAGTCTAAACATGCAGGATCTGATTTAAGATTTCACTTTTAAAAATACTGAGAGCTGGGGGGAACATAGCTATTTCTGCTGGAATGAAAATTTTTGCTTTTCAAATATGCTTACTTCTCCAATTGAGTCTTGTGAGTCTTGATTGTATGTTTGAGCTTCTACCTCACCATCTGTGCTCTCTTCTGCTGTCACTTCCTCCTGAAAGAATATACATTTTTCTCATTTAAAACACAACATCAAAGTTTGGTTCTTTAACATGGTTGAGGGTTTTTTTTTTTACTTAAAAAAAAAAAAAAAAATTATCTTTTCCCAGAAAGATCATGGGCAACTTTTTGTTCCCCTTTTACTATTATTTCTTAGCTTGGCTTTTATCTAGCACCCCACTTCTCTGCCCTGGAGAAATAAAATTTCCCCATTCCAGTCCAGTGGACCTCAGTGTCTCTAAATCTTTTCAGGACCAAAAAAAGAACCCTCAAGGTTTCCCATTCCGTCTCAATCCTCTCAGCTAATTAAGTGATAACGTTCTTAAACAATCTGGCCCTTTTCTGTTATGCAACATCCCTCTCATACAGAGTTAATAAAATGTCTTTGACTTCCTTCACATTATTCATGAGTTGCCTCCTGTGAGGTTGTCTCAAGTTCACTCCTTTATTTGCAAGACATCCCAGTTCCCTCACACCAACATTTCACATGCATCTGCTGTAAGCTTTTCCATAGAACTCATCTTTGCTTCTCTGGTACCTCAAGTATACTGTATTTTATTCCAGAATAACTGTAGATAATGACCTTCCAGGCGACATTGAAAAATGTTTTAACTTCTTCCTCCTCGATGCCAGGATATGGTGCTTGCTCTCCCATCCTACAGTTCACTAAGATTTGCATTACTCATTGCAACTGGTATAACCTCTGCCTTTTATGATACCCCAACATAATTGCTTCCTCCCTGATAGATTAAAAAGTCACGTTAAGAATTAACTGACTTGTTCTGACGTAATATACTTGCTCTTCCCATTAAAATCTTCCAAAGGGACAGAATAAGTAGTAGCATTTTATGTTCTTCCAAACCTCAGGTCCAACTCTCTGTATGCTTCTCAGTTTCTTTGGAAGAGGTACATCCACCGTTTCCTCTGAAATTTGGTCTGAGTTTTCCACAGTGTTATCCTCCTCTTCCTCTCGTGGACGTTTAGACAGTGAAGAACTTGGGGTAGCTGAAACTTAAAACAGCCTCTCAGTTAGTTTCAGAACAACAAATGTACAAAACAAAATCAAAACGTTTGGTATTTTACTCTGGAAGATTGCCTCTTTTTCTGCATTCAATAATAACAAACAGAATCAGATAGAATCACCTTGTGTTGTTTCCTATGACATGAAAACACCAGCCCCTTTTGTTATGCTCCTGGACTATATTCACAACCTCGTTCACCCCAAATGTAAGCTTCAGGGTACAACTAAAGTATTTTTTCCCAACATCTTTGCTTCCGACAAGTACACCTGAAAGTTTAACAGAGAATCAGCTGGGAAACAAAAAAAGCAGTTTACAAAAGCATATTTTGGGGAATAGATGTTCTACACCAAAATCTACACTATGTAAGGGCAAACAGATGTGCAACAGTGTACCAAACTGCGTAGCATTAAGAGTTGTCCATATTTTATATTCCAGTTTAAGCAGCTTACTCGCAACTCCTAAAATAAACCTTGCTCCAACAGTACCATGGAAACAGAGGAAGCAAGGTTTAACGTCTTAAAACCCCAGTGCTGCTCTGAATAGATAAACAAACATGTGAGTGTTTATTTTCTACTTTAAGGAATACAGCAACAACAGCATTTCAGAAGTACCATTTCTGAAGGTTCAAGAAAGGAGCCTAGCCTCATAAGTTTGTAAAACGTGCAGTAAACTAAGGGGCGGGGGAAACAGCAAATTCTGTTGCTGAAGTTAGGCCTGGTTTGACAAGGGTCCAAATAGAGCTATGTAAAAGGAACAATTCAAAAAGGTAGGCCTATAAAATAAAACCAACCTGTGCCAAACACTGCTGTAGAAGTGGAGGGCCTCTCTATTTGAGAGCTCTGTACAACTTCTACAATGGTAGGGGATGGCTCCTGATTAGCAGGCTCAATCTGAGGATGACTTTGCTGAGTGGGCTGCACAAAAGCAGTCGCTTGTGTCTGCTGCTGAACAGTCAAGATGGGCTGAGAGAGAGATGTCTGAACATTAGGACTGGTGGAACGCACAGACCCACTAGTGCTTCCAAAGACTGGAACATGCTCCACAGGTCCTTCTGATTGCATCGCTGAAAGACAAACAGTAGCATGTTCAACTGTCTTCATATTATCTTGTACAGTTCACATTCTCCATTTCAGAATGCCCTGAATAAGCAGATTCAATGTTTTGCAGATTGAATTAACATTGCTTATACCCACCTTCAGTTGAGTTCATCTTCGTGAACTTTGTTGCAACAGAAGTGGTCATAAAAGTACAATATCGAAGAGATGCAGGCACAAAACAACTATCTGAGGTACTTTCAAACTCATAATTACAGAGATTTCAAGGCAAAGATATCATTTATAATTACTGTAGATCCTTATACTATACTAAAATGCTCACCTTCCTGAGTCTCCACCTGTGTTGTAGGCATAACTGTGGCTGTTGGAGTAGTGGTAGGATTAGTGACTGTAGCAGGAGTAACCATTGGACGGATACTGGCTCTTGGAGTAGACTTATTTCCAGCTATTGCAGCAGCAGTCACTTTACTTGGAGTTGACACAACAGGAGTTGGTTTAATATTTGCTGTTGGTGGATCTGAAGTGCTAGCACTGAAAAACAGGATATTGGTTTCATCATGGTAATGCAGAAAGCAGATTTTAAAAATACCAAATGTAAATATACTACCATAGCCAGAAATACTAAATTTTAAAGATTTAAAAGCCTGACAAGGGCATAATGAAGTGTCTTCCAAAATTTGTTTATAGTTAAAAAAGAAAAAAAAGACAGACCCACTATGCCATCAGTAGCATTTTGTCCAGCTTAGAAGTTTGACAGATTTCTTCAAAGGTAATCAACTAAAAATCTGTAAGCAGATCAAAAGGAGCAGTGCGTCGCTCATACTATTAGCTGTGCTGTATCTTTGTTACAGTGAGTAATACAGCTTACATTAAAACCAGCTGATTCAGTCAATACAGAGCAACATCATCTCTTGGTTGAGACTGATCAGCCAAATTTTAAGAGGCATTTTTGAAAGCCTTGCTTTCAAAAGGATGCTGTCATAAAATCTGAAAGGGAGTTTGTTACCTAAACTTAGTAATACAGTAGTATCTCCCATTTTAGAGCTCAGTCATTTGACTTATTTTATCTTTTACTAGAGTTGTCACCTATTTAGTCCATTTCTCATGTTTGAGATTCTTGCACATGGAAGATCCCGCTAGAAACAAAAAGGTTAAAAGGTAACAATCAAAACCACACAACTTCAACAACCTTGAAGTCTGAAAACATTTTAAAAATCTTTTCCGTTTGCCAGACACCACGTTCCTTGTGGCTAATATGACAATTTAATGGCTTAAAAGCTTTATTGATAAAATGTAGCTAAGAAAACAGGAGGAACATATTACATCATGCAGTACCCTGAAAGTTCCTTAAGAAAAATTGTGAAAAGCCAGTAGTTTACTAAACAGAAGAGCAACTAGATGAAGACAAAACCAAAAAACACCAACCACAGAAAATCTGCAAGAAACCCAAACCCTTCAACTCACATTCCTCTTTCACCTGAAGCTGGAGTAGACTTGAGTGAGATTTGCCTCTGCTGTTCTGGGACCTATTAAGTAAGAAACAGAAGTATTGTGCCATGTAAATACAAAACAGAGCAAGTGATTTGGTGAAATACTTCAGCAGACAGATCCCTCTACTAACAATCATTTCGCTAACACATTTGCTAGCATACCTAGTCAGACTCCATGATTATTGCAAATTCTCCAAAACAAATCATACCAAGTATGTATATATATACAATGTATGTATATATACACAATATATACAGGTACTAAGTAGGTAAACCAGTTCAGTAATTTCTTGAGTATTTTCTGAAGCTACTGAGACAATAGCAGCTAGAACCCGTTATACTGAATGCATGGAAATAAACACAAAAATAGAGAGCAGAGCACAAATGGCTCATTGGCTGATTCACAGTGAATGACATAACTGGATCCTTGTTAGCACTGGGAATTCTGACTATGACAGGAAATAAGTTTTAAATTATGTTATGAATCCTTACTGAAGCCAACTTGTACATTTTCAAAACCAGGGGACAGAGGAACTTGAATAGCACACACTTTGTTGGGCTCAATGATGTTTTTTCTTTTTTTTTTTTTTTTTTTTTTAAATGCATGGGTCCTATGACAAGAATTTCCATCTGCTATTTAGGATGTTTAGAGGAAACATCTTCATATAAAGCAGTCCTGAGTAGTAACTACAATATACACAAAAACAAACCAAGTTGGACATTGGTGCTGGTGCTGACAGCTGTTGTTCTCGTTCAGTCATGAGATATGCAAGCTGTTTGCCTCCTCTCACACAGCTAGCTAAAAGGATTTTGTACCTTGTTTGTAGACTCTGGCGGCTCATCTCGCTGTTCGTGGTGTCGCTCTTGCTGCTCTCTAAGCTCTCTTTCCAGACGGCAGATTCGACCTTCATACTGTGATTTGAGTGCACTCATCCGCACCTCCAATTCAGTCTTCTGCTCTTCTAATGAGCTGCTCTTTTGCTTCCACTCCTCATTTTCTTTTGTTAGCTGTTCTTTCGTACCTAATTGAACAGGAAAGAATTCAGTCTTGCCACTGTAAAGCTGTGTACTAAGTCTCCTCATGCTGGATACCTGGCTGTTTTAATAGGTTACTGAAGTATTTTGAAATCTCAAAAGCATTAAGCTATCAGAGGAGCTCTTAGAGGTAATTTTAACTTTCATGTGCCATTTTTCTATTTAATTACAATAAAAATAAATTAAAATGATAAAAA
>NW_010512870.1:8835-34219 GCF_000687285.1 Phaethon lepturus
TCAATATACATAAATAAAAAATAAATAAAGTAGTAGTCACAAAAGAACAAGATGCTTTCAGCAAGCTCTTACATCATCATTCCTCTCAACATCAATTAAAAATAGAGGAGGCAGTATGTTGTGCACCTGTACATGTAGAGAAGGAAAGAGGGGAGAATTACCCGAGTTGTTAGTAGGGTCAATCTGCTCTAATCAACAGAAGGATGAAAAATGGGGTTTATCACTTTAGCTTGCCAAAAGCAAGCAAAACTTTTTCTACCTCCTGTGTACAGCTAGTTACATACTTTTATCACCTCCTGAAGGAATTAAAATTTAAGTTTTAGAACAATTCCTGTAACATCTAACCTAGAAAAAACTTTTAAGTAAAATATGAAGCAGGTCATATTTCCCCAAGCACCCTGTCTAAATTTCTATAGGAATAATCAAAACCCAAACAGAAGACGACATCTTAAGGGCAGAAAAAATGTATTATCATACCAGCTAACTGTGCAATTTTCTGCTTGGCCGCAAGCAATGTCTTCCTAGTCTTCTCTTCCTTCTCAGTGATCTGTTGCCTGAGCTGTTCTTCCTGTGTAGTCTTCTCTTGCAGATCTTGATGAAAGCGAGCAACTTCTGACTGTAGCTGTGTTATCTGCTCCTGAAGATTTCTAACTTCGGTTTCCTTTTCTGCTATAGTCTACCGAGACAGACAGACTGCAACTATTGGCCACAACCAGCTACTTTGGCAAATATACAGCCTAACAAGCTCCAAGGACCTAGTATTAAGGTTAAAAAGTTTCTAACCACCAACATGGGAGTCTAGTCCTCTTTGAATGTAACAGTGGAGAGAATAGCATTCTCTTTCCCACTTATTCCAAGAAACAACGTGAGACACACTACACACACGATTTAAACCAGGTTTAAGGTCCCTCCCCTTCCAACAAGGTAGAGGCACAAATAGGTCACTTCACATATTTCTGTGCATGCATGTGCACACACACACACACAGAAAAACACCCTCACATTCTTTACAGTTACGTATTTAAGATTGTAGCACAGTACTCTGAAATTGTTCACTGTTCTTACCTTGTTCGTTCTGTTCTTACCTTCTGTAAACTTTCAACCTGAGTCTCCAAAGCCTTTGTCTTCACTTCAGCTTGACTGAGAGTGTCTTTCAGCTCTTGTACTTCCTGGACAGAAACTTGTTCTTCTTGTTGTTCTACAAAAGACTGAGTCGATGCTTCGGCAACCATCTGAAACATGTCAAGTGGTATCAGGCTATAACATACTATCTGATTAGAATGTCATTGCTTTCACAAGCTGCTTTTGCATGCAAACTGATCGTTTAAAACGTTCTGGGAAAAACCCAGGAATTCTAAAGTTTCGTCAAGAGTACTGCAAAATATTAAGTGATATGCAGCTCATGTTTTGTAGCAGTTTGAACTAACAGCAGAATAAACAATGTAATTTTCTGCTTTTCTCTTCACAGATAAGTATTCATACAGTGCTATACTAAGGGAATGTGAAGATCGTTAGCTAGATTATACGTGACCGTAGATGAAAACATACTTTAATACATTTTTCTTTGTTTGCAAAGAAATTCTATCTACCTTATCATGTTGTGCTTTCAGCTCCTCATACTGAGTCTTGTACCTGCGCCCAATTTTCTTGACCTGTGTTATAGTTTTCACTTTTTCTTGTATGTCGGCCACTTTAGCATCTAGTTCTTTCTGCAAAGTATCCTTTTCCGTTCTTATTTTAGTTACTTCATCCTTCAGGCTCTGAACAAGATTCTGGCTTGTTGTCAAGGATGCATTAGTTCTAAACAGTAAGAGATTAGAGGAAGATGCAAATGAGATGTCTGAAATAATCAATACATTTCAATATCGCTCATTTATGGAACATCTGTAGTGAATTAGGTTTTCTAGGATTTTGCAATACAAATGAGTATTTGTAGAATACAAATGATTCCACAGCACATTAGTTTAAAATAAGCTTAGCTAAAAGACAGCTTCCAAAACAGTTCTCACTTCATTTTACCTGCATATTACCAAGCTACATAAGAATACCAAAGGTTTCATAGTTACATGGAGACAGTTAAGAAATTACAGTTCCAGATACAGCTTTATTTAAAGCATTTTGCTCTGCACAAAACTTTTTACTAATTGACTTATACCACACCTTGCTATTTCTGCTTTAAGCCTGCCTGTTTCTTCACTCATTTGCTGTATACGCTTGGTGTTTGCCTCCTTCTCTGAAAGCAGCTTCCGATACTCTTCAAGATCGGTGTCCTTCTGTTGACTCAATAAATGCTGAAAGGTTGAGAAAATACTTTGCATTTTCATAAGACAATTACACAGCTATGTCCAGAAAATATCTTTGAATTAGAGCTACTGCTTTTGCATTTTGATCTGGAATGCCTATGAATCAGGATAGCCTGTTCTGAAGCTGCATAAACAATGCTTTATAATTCAAATACATGCCTTAGTTTGTTTTTGTTTTTAAGAAAATGTAGAACTTTTTTTAGTGCCCGTCCCCCCAACATCTTCTTTGAAAACATGCATTCCCCACCTGAGTCCGGGTTTTCCAGCGTTTAACATCTTCTTCCAACAGCTTTTTCTCCGCCTGCAACATTCCACTTTTCTCACTCAGTTCAGCATTAGACTCTTGTAGAGGTAGAATGTCTGCCTCAAGCTTGCGTACCTGAGAAAACACAACTGGGGATTAAACTCTCTGGATCTTATGAGACTGAAGGAAATGGAATATGGTAGGCCTTGAACAATGATAGTAAGAAGGACAGAGAGTGGCAAAACTGATACCCTCAAGAAGTCATGATACAGCTTCTTGTCCAACTCTGCCTTTCAGTGGCCAGCTGGGGGCAGGGAGAAGGACAAGGAGCAAGAGCAGGGGATGATCCTACAGAGAGGAAAAACATACAGGTACGACTTCACAATCTTAGATTCTCACTCTTTGTACTTTGGTACAGAAAACAGATTATTAATTACATTTTAAAATGTAATTTTATTGGATTGAATTGCACTGGATTCCATTAAAATAACTGCTGTGCAGAAATGGGAAGAGGCAGTATCTCCCTTTTAAACTCTTAATAAAGCTGTGGTCTGCTTTATAGGTATTCCTGTGCCATTTTTCATTTATCTGCTGATAATATCCTTTTTACTGGTATACCTCTAGCCAAGGTAAATGCTGATTTTCAGTTTAATTTAAATGAAACTGAACTTTAAACTTTCCAATGTTCTAGGTGGACCAATGTCTTCCGAAATTCTAAATTGGAAGTTTCCTCATTTGTGTATGACACAAAGGAATAATCACAAATTAAATCATGTATTTATTGTAATTATCAATGGTATATCCAGATGCTAACTCATCAGCTTGAATACCTGAAAAATTTACATGAGCTTCAGTACTGACCTTTGCTTGAATTTGTTGTAGCTCTTGTTCTAGCCTCTCCTTCTCTTCTCTTAGCATCTTGTTGGTTTCTATCAGTACATTCATGGTCTCAGTTTTTTTCATTAATTCTTCATGCTGTGCAATGGTTTTTGCTGTTACCTTTTGAAAAGATTTAACTCAGTCATTTGTTTTGCTTGCATATACATATATACTTACCTGGATCTGGCATAACACCATCTTGGAAAACTATCATGGCATTCAGTATGCCACATGTACATTCAAAACAAGTAAATATCACTTAAGGAATGGGAAATGGGAAAAAAAAAATGAGAGCAACTATCTTCATTTTCCCTGTTTATGTGACTTTGGAATTGCCACACTGCTTTGCAGGACTCAGAACAAGATCCTCCCTTTGGCTAGATTAGCAACCTTGGTTTAAAAGCTCTCGATTCTTCCAAAACTTCATTTTTGGGCACAGGCAGCAAAGACAAAGGGTAGACCATAGAGAACAGCCCTCTCTACCTATTGAAATCCTAGGCAATAATATCCAACCATACCTGCACCTTCTCTCTCTCAGCATTGAGACTGTCCTGCAGTTCCTGGAGTTCCCTTTCCAGGTGTTCCACTCTCTGACGATAACGCAAACTTTCCACCTGGGCCACCTCAAATCTAGTTTCTGCAATCTCCTTTTCTCGACGTATAAATCTGCAGTAAGAAAATGAACACCATATCATGTCAATGAAAATGCAAAACAAAGCACTTTTTAAGCTGAAGCACCTTATAGTTGAAGGTCTATTGAATATAGAAATTGGATCAGAAAGATCAAAATTAAAATCCTAGATAAAAATTCTTGAAAAATCTACACAAGCCCCCTAAAAACCACAATGAGAAAAAAATCACCACTATGAAACTTTCTTGCCCATCACATTTGCTAAAATCTGATTTAGCTTCCTGCCATAACTGACTCAGTTTTTTCCTAGGAGCAGAAAGAAAAGTCCTCTATTAGTTACTAATTTATTACAACCACCTCCCACCTAGCAAAAAAGCACTTAAATTTTATACATTATCCTTCAAATATACAGAAATACAGAACTATTTAATTTGGCAACTAATTTTAACCACCGAGAGAAGAAGCTCAGAGCTAAATTTACCTAAGAATTTCTAAGATTTGTTCCTGGGATTTGCCTTCCTCATTGAGAGAAACATTCACTGCAGTTGGCATAGCTTCCTTCATAGAAGTCACCATCTTATCACTCAGACTTTCCAGCTGTTCATGTAATAATCGATTTTGTTTTTCCAAATCTTCACAGCGGGATGCAAGTTTTGAAGCTTCATCCTACAACAAAGTTGTTCAATGGCTGTGAATTCTGTGGCTGGATTTCTGTTAACTGAAAAAACCCACTGGAACCATAAAAACAATCATACCTTGATCATTCTCTCTCTCTCTTCCCAGGAGGCTTTGCACTCTAACAATTCAGACTCAGCTTTCTGAGCAGTTTCCTCTAGCTGCTGCCTTACCGCCGTGTTCTTGGCAACTTGGTCTTTAATAGCCTGTAACGCTTCAACATCGGCAGCATGAAGCATTAATTCCCGTTCATACTTATTTTGAGCTTCAGAAGCCATCTTTGCCTGAAAAAAAATACAAAAAATAGATTGTTACCTTTAATGTTATATGTTTGATATGTACAAAGAGACTCTCAAATTCTAGCCAAAATCAGTGATTGCTAATCGAAAAGAAAACCACTGGCCAAAACCTCTGTCATTCTCAAGTACAAAAAAGTGGGTAAGCTTAGAACAGGTCCCTTAAAGAAATTATTATTTTAAAGAAAAATCAGAATTTGAAATATTTGTCTTTGAATGGATAGCAGGAGGACACACTATAGTTACTTTACAATCTACCTCTTGCTGTAGATTCTGCATGGATAACAGGCAGGCATTAGTCTAACATCCACTGGTTACTGCTACATGCGAATGGGCAAAGATATTTACTGCATGAGGTTAAAAAGCTAAGGACAGACTACGGTCATAGTGTTAGCTGAAAAAAAAGGAAATGCCTGTATGCTAAATTTGGGGTTGGATTAATCAACAGCCAAAAGTTCTTCTACATCCTTTACACTGATCAGTGTTGCTGGCATTCTCACCTGCAGAGAAGTAGATTCCCTTTAAAAAACAGCTGGTAAAAAAACAACCTTATCAGGTCCTGCTAAGTATTATATTGCCCCACAGTTTTAAAAAAAATGACAATGATGTTTCAGGTTAGAAGGATATTTCCCCCACTGTCTTGTTGAGAGAGCTCAGTTTTCTTTTCTGTTCCCCCCTCAGGAGATTGAGGTAGCAATTCATTAAAACCAGTTAATTACAATCCCCAATCTGTTTTTTTAGATAATGAAACAGCCCTTAGGAACAGTAATCTATTGCATCTTCAGCTGTTTTTTTAAACCTGCAACACAACTCTGAATATAAAGTCAGTCATCAGGTGTTTGGTCACAATCACAATGGTTGATCAGGTAGAAAAAGGAAGCATTAAGCAAGCAGCTCTTCAGAAAATAGAGAAAGAGCTCTTACAGCACTTTTCTTACCTCCACAAGTCTCTGGTTAGCAGCACTATCTTTAAAAAAAATTTTGAGTTCAACTGAAAAACAATGAAAAACTAACATTAAAGTTCACCACCTCTAGCTAAAATAGGCAAATACTACACACATACTTGTTCCTGGCAGTCACGTCTGGCTTGTTGTTCATTATTTAGAGCTGTGCTGGCTCTCTGAAGGGCTTCCTGAACTTCTGATTGCACGGCTGACAAACTCTTCTTTAGGTCTGATAGCTACAGTGATGGGGGAAAGGGGAACAACAACAAAAAAAACCAAAACAAGAACAAAACCAAGACTAAATGGCAAAGTATTTTATAAAAAGAGTACTGAACACAGCAAGGCGTTGAATGTAGACAGTCATGAATAATGTAGAACCGAAGGGTGGGCTTGGGTTTTTTTTTTTTTTGGTTGCGTGGGGTTTTTTTTTTTGTTTTTTTTTTTTAATACTAATTTTAATGTAAAGAGAAACACTTTCAAGATTTTGACTTAATATGCAGAGCGCTTTCCTGGTAAAAATACATTACTGCTCTTTCAGAGTTAGGCCTGCAGTAATTCTAGTTGCAGTCACCTTGTTTAATTCAACCCCAGTAAGAGCCCAAATATAAACCAGACAAATAAGGGCATAGACCACTCTGGTTTTAAGATGTCCATGGTAAAAATCTGGTTTTGGTAATTCGCTAATTTGGCTAATGTTCCAGAAAGGGTTTTCTGAAACCTTTCTCAAAGGCTTTTACGCATGTTTTTCTGCAAACAGTGTTCAAAGTTCAGGAAGATAGTGACAGCTTTAAATACACAACCAACCTAACAAAGTGATAAGGTTAATGTACTACTCATGTTTGGAAACCTCTCACAAATTTAGTTAGCTTTTTGTACATCCTAAAAGATTTAGTTTTGCACACTACTATACTGTGAAAACAAACGGAAGTTCAGGAAATTATGTAAAAGGACATTCTTATTGACTCTCTACAAGGAAGTTCAAGGGAGGGGGCATTCAGTGCATACCTGTTGTTCCATATTCTCCACAGCTTTACGCTTCTCCTCCTGCAGTTCTTGCTTTTCTTTCTCTGACTCCATCAGCTTCTTTTCTAGCTGTGCTTGATACTCTGAAGACTCCTTCAGACGAGCTTCAACTGTTGCACGAACTTCCTCTGTCACCTTCATTAAAATGCAAAGGGATAATTTTTTTCCCTTTAAATACAGTATTCTGATATGAAATCACTATTTTATTAACAATTTAAAGCCAGAATAGGTATTCTCAGCATCTCATTTGGAACAACACTGAAAATGTGGAGAATCCCAAATAGCACTGACAATTTTTTTTCTTTTTCTTTCCCCCCTTCAAAGCTGCAATACCTCATGAAGTACACCTAAGAAGAGTTTTAGGTGACTGCACTCAAATGGGCAGTAGCCAGCATATCTTTTTATTACACACTAGAATCTGCAATATTGTTAAAGCATATCACGCCACGATGAAGTTTTTACAGTAACAGAACACAGACAGGCAGAGAACTTGTGTACTAGACAAACAGCACTCCATCGTCTACTGATGCTGTAACTTCAGTAGAAAATGAGAATTCTGTTTCCCCAATCTATCTTATTTTTATATGCTGAGCAGCCTGGAAGAACAGGCTTCATTTGCTATTAACGTGGCGGAGTGTATGAGAGATAGGAAGGTCATTCTTAAGCTTTTCCCATGAATACCACATAGAAAATGTTCCTTGGCATCACTGAAGACCTTACTGATGCAGAAGGTGTGAATTCAACTGCTTTTGATTGAGAACTAATTAATATTTTTAATCATTAATTACAAGGCTATAAGGAAAGAGTTTTTCAACGTCAATTCCCCTCTTTCAAAGGAACACATTGGCAGAATCCAGCTTTGAGTCAAATGTACAATTCAACATTTTAAAAATATGCTGCAAAATGTTTAGTATTTCTATGATTAAGTTTTTTTAATAAAAATGACTAAAATATGGTCTACTACATTATAATCTTCTAAACTAACTCTAATTTTTTTGTAAGTCCTCCCATAATCCTACAGACTGTACTGTAGTACAAAAAAAACAACCACCCCAACCCATCTTTCATTTATTTTCTTTGTTTGCTCTAATAAACAATAGTTAACTACTTACTTGTTTTTCCTTATTAAGGGATTCCTCTAGACTAAGAACCATAGCCCTGTACTGTTCCACATTACTAGAACTAGTCTTAAGTCTTTCTCTCAGGTCATTAACTTGTTCGTCAGCTTGTCTTAGTCGACTTACAAGATCATCCACATCTTCATTTGTACTAGGCTGACCTGTAATATTAGAACACATTCATTAACTGATTACGTTTAATTTAGTTTTGTAAACCACTACTCTGTTGAAAACGAAAGTCTTTCTAAGATAGTAACATGGAAAAAAAAAATCACCTTCACAAAGCTTCCATAAATAAAACTGCCAGCCCTAACCAAAACAGTGGCTTGCAATAAACTTTGTTGATTCAGACAAAAAAAATTGGCTATTTAAAAATAAGTAACCTAATAGTCTTAAGTTCTTTCAAACAAAAATAGAAAGGATCCTTCAAGAAGTTTTGCTTTATTTTTTTTCTTTGTAAAAGACTGCTTGGACATTAACTTTACTGTAACAAATCATTCTGCTTATCATTTGTTTGAATATGTGACTGTAATAATGAAGAGGTCTATTATTAGTGTACTGTCCTCCTGATTCTAAATCATTATGAATTATGAAGTTTACCATTCTGCAGACAACAATGTTTAACATAAAATTCAATGTAGAAAAACATCTTACCTTTCCCTGGAGCCTTCTGTGATGACTGAGATGCTAACTGAGCCTCTGTATTGTTAAGCTGCTGTTTCAACATTGCAGTTTCTTTCTGGGTATTCTTTAAAAGTTCCTTTGTGTTAATGTGACGGTTTGACTCAGTCTCCAGTTGCCTCTTAAGATCCAGGATATGAACCTGAAAACACAAGGTTCTTAAACTTGTAATCATTCACAAATGGCACGAAGACCAAATATGTTTATACATTTCATGTATGAAAAACAATGCATTGTGAGCTGGCAGAAGCCATGCAACTGTGGCTTTATTTTCACTGAAACCAGTTTAGCATATTTATAATCATACTTACCTCTTGATTTTTGGTAAGGGAATGTCTTTGTTCCACCTCACTTTCTAGTTTCTTCTTCAGCTGAGATATCTCACGCTCTAGCTTTTCTATCTGATTATTGAGTCTTTGTTTTGTTTCTGTCTCAGACCTCTCCAGTATTCCCTGATAAAAGAGCATAATGCGTTATGCTTACAACACACTTGAATAATTTTCTTCTGAATTACTGCAGCATTTCACACAAAGTTGTCACAACACTTCTCTCATCCACAAAGTAATTACTGCAGGAAGCAATCAATAACAGGTAGATACAGAAAATTATGAAAAGTAGCACTTATAATGTATGACTTAATTTTGAAAGATTTTTTTAATAATATTGATACAGTAAGTATTATTAGAAGAAAATCTATTATACATGCAGTCTAATTCCAGGGATTAAAAAAAACCTGAAAAGATCTACTACAGAAATAAATTCAGTCACATGGTAAAATGCACAACCTTCATACTCTAAGAGTCAATATGCCTTATAATAGAAGATAATAAAAGCATAAAAGTAAATATACCTTAAAACAACAGAAAAATAAACAATCAAGGCAGGCACTGGTAAATTCTGCTATCATAAAAATTAACATAGATTTTTTTTTTTCCTTTCACTTTGTTTCGTGTGTTTTATTTCCATCTTATTGTGAAAACCCTTTTCAAACTCAAAATTCTCAGGACTTTGCCCATGTAAATAACAGAGTATTATAATTCAGGACAGGAGTAACAAAACTTGCTTTAAACAAGTTGCTCAAGTATTTTATGTTCAGCTCCAATTTGTAACAAACAAACAAACAAACAAGAAATCCACTTTAAGACCCAACCCCATGACTGTTTTATTCCATTTTGATGGGTATTTATTGAAAACGCTGAAAGACAGACCAAACCTGGACATAAGAGTAATACCACATACCTGAATAGTTCGCAAATTAGTAAGCAGCAAGTTCTGTCCTCTTTGTTCAACTAATAAAGACTCACGTTGCTGAGTCAAACGCACATCTGACATCTTCAAGATATCCTTCTCTTTTTTTAAGTTTTCTGCTCTCACCTTTAAGACAGCAAATAACAAGAACTTTGTTATCAATCCCAAATCTGTCCATTATTTTAACTATTATTTTTATGATCAGTTAATGCTATTTTATAAAAAGAGCTTTTAAGATTATAAATTGTAAATTAAAAATTAACGCAACTTAAGCCAAGAACAGTAAGAACACAATTGCTTGATAAATCACATTCTGTTTTCTCTGTAAACTGAAACACCTTTGAAATGTTCCATCTTCACTCAGTACGTGAGGTATTTTGAGGAATGTTACAAATGTACACACCGAATATACAAGCACACAAGCTTTTACAAATTTAATATCTGATGCACTCAAAAAGCCACACATTCAAGTTCGGACAGCTTTCAAGATAATCACAAGAAAAACTCTTGTGCTAACTTGGAATATCTAGCAGTACAATACACTGTATTACTAACCTCTGCCACTGCCAGTTTTTCATTAGCTCCCCTCAGGTCTTGAGTCATAGTATTAATTATCTGCTCTTGCTTCTGAGTTGTTGCTGTGAGTTTCTGGGTTCTTTCATGCAGAGATGTTATTTCTCGACGATAGCCTTCAACGTTATCCTGCAGCATTTCATAACTTCACATGGAATAACAAAGCAAAGTATATGTTTGCCACATTAAATTGAGTTTAATTGCAAGAGATATATGTACACAGCTGCATGTTTCATGTTCTTGTGCGTCAGTTTTCACAAATGTTGTTCACTTAACTAGAGGGTATATTCCTGATCCCACCTTCATTGTTTCCTTTGTGTTTTTTTAGCAGAATAGACAATATTAATGTTTAACTGGCAACTCTTCCTGAGCAAACAATATCAAGCAGTCAAAATGATTCTGTTAACAGAGAACACATACATAAGGCAATGAAATTAAACAGCTGATTTACCGTTTGGAGGCAAACTCCAGCTGTGTGGATATCTTTGCGTTTTGTGACCTCAAGTCTGTGACCTGCTCCTGAAGCTTTTCATTTTGTTCATTCAACAACTTGTCATTCTCTGCCTTTTCTTTTTTATAGTTCTCAAAAACTTCCTGCAACTACATCAAAGAACAGACTTTAAAGTGTTTACAAGAGTAAAAAGAAATAGTGATAGCTTTCTACAGTGTTTATTGAAAAAATATACCTGCTTAAGTGCAGCCTTAGCCTCCACAGTCTCCACCGATTCAGTCATTGACACTGGAGCAGGAGTTGACATGGCTTGAGGTAAATTTGGGCGCTTTGGAGTTGATGTAAGAGAAATCTCCTCTGATAATATACCCGAAGCTAAAAGAAGATAAAGTGGATTTTAAAGGCAACAACTGAATGAATGCTTGCCAAAGCAGAAGATCATATAACCACACTGAAATATGGCTAAAAACAATGCTGTATTGCTAGCAAAGTCTTGAGCTCTCTGAGAAACTCATTCTTTATGCCTACAATATGCCACCAGAACACACATAGTCACCACAACACATCAGTCATTATGTAGCAAGTTGTTATACTTGTAAAAATAAAATCACGTGTCCAAATCCAAATTTATGGGTTTTCCAGTGAGTAAAAGTTAAATACCAGATTAACAGAAGTTACTAGTACCATTACAGCACTATTACAGAAAAATCCTAACAAGTGACAATTCTACTATTTTTTCAATGGTGCAGAAATATGAAGCTTACCTTGCAAAGGAATGATAGCTCCCGTGGTCTGTGCCAACAATATACGGAACATATCACGCTGACGAACTATAGACTCAACAAGCTGCAACTGATGATGACGTGATTCACGCAGTTTTTCAAGCTCATTGAGAGCTTCCTCAAGCTGACTCTGAAGCTCAGAAATTCTGAAAACAACAACAGTTGTTTTCAGTAACATACAGAGCGAGACATACAACCCTTATGTTTTGTCACAAGTCCTTCAGTGTACATTTATTGCATCTTTTAAAAGTTAAGCACCACTGAGATTTCTGAGCAAACTTACAGGAAGATTGGCCTTTGGACTTGCCATTTTGCAGATGACAAAAGAAAGTAAGCCTCTTCCATGAAAAGCAGAGGCAATTCTATTCATGTGAATATAACTTCAAGCAACAGTCACTAGCATGAGCAGAGAATCAAGCTAAGAACTTTTAATCAGAATTACATTACCTGTGAGCTTTACAGCTAGTGAATTAGACAGGCACACATTCAATTTTTTGTTCAGCTAACGGGAATGAAAACTTACCCTTCTTTTTTGAAAAACAGCTCTGTTGTGTGAAATCACATTCAATTATTTTTACTTTGGATTTTGGTGGATCTATTACAGGATATATAGCTATTGAAGCCATTTTAATCTAAACCTGAAAACAATGTTGCTTATAACAACCTGCCTTTATGAACTACATAGCTGCTCATAAGCATATGCACAATTAACATATGCACACAATTAATAACAATCAGAAGCAAAAAAATGGAAAGTGCTTGAATAAATCCCTGTTACTACTTAGTATAAACAGTTTAGTAGAAAGAATAGATAACTAACTTAGATGATGTTGTTTCTTGCTCCTCTTTTTCTCTAGCCTCTCCCAGCTCCCGAAGAGCCACCAAGAGACGCTGATTCTGCTGCTGAAGTTCTTCAATATTTCTATAAGAGACTAGATGTTGAGATATCACTTCAGAAGAGCTACTGATGTCAGCAGAGCTCACTTCTTCGTCACGAATCACATGATTGCCTCTGGCTTCTTCAAGTTCCATTAAAAGCACACGAATCTGAAAGAGAATGCTCCGGTGTAAAAACTTGCACACCAACTCAAAAGTTTGCTCTGAAAAAGAATGTATTTGAAATAAAGTACTTGGAAATCAAGTATTTTTTTCTCTCACAATATCCAAACTATTACAATCAATAAATCCTTTTAAGAGAATTACATTATGGAAAAAACAGTGACAAAAGGAAAGCATATCAAAATCAGAAGTAGATAGTATGTTTTTAGTTCTGCAAACAGACCACAGAACATTCCAATCAAAGAAGTTACATATATGAGTTTTCCATGTCAGATGTGTAACAATATTATCCTAAAGCAGCATCATTTCCATCCAGCTAAATTTACTCCATTTTATAAGCAGAAATGTAAATACCATGTTGTCCTAAAGAGAAGCTTTTAACATCACTAAGGCTCTTATTACAACCAAAGTCTACATGACTGTGGCTGAACACAACTCCCAAGTAAACTTCTGAAATGCAGCACCGTATTAATAAATAAATTGCAAATAGTACATTTAACCATAGCAACATCTGTTCTACCTGCTGCGAGAGATCTTTTACTTGTATTTCCAGTCTCTGGTTTTCTCTTTCAAGCAAAGAGGCATGCTTATTGGCTTTATCGGCATCCTCCTGCAATCGCTGGATTTCCTGCAAGCATACAAACATTAAGAAACACATAGCAATTCAACTCGGACAACATTCCTTTCCAGAGAGATAACGTCATGTAGAGACATGCCTTGTGAATCAAACTGCGCTCTACTACTTTAAAGTTACACTCCAAAGGCTAAACTCCACGTATTTAGGAATCAAAAGGCACACTCTTCTCATGCTGTATTAGTGTATGTATTAAAACCACTGGGAAGTGAGCACCAAAGTTCAATTTTGTATTTTTGGACAGACAAATACTAACCTTTAGAAAGGTTTATAAAGAATCCTATTCTCTCAGAAAATCAGAGATTGTAAGTCACCACATTTAAACCTTCACTATAAAAAAAACACTCTAAAAATGGTTGGTTCTGTAAAATACTTTGTACAGTCCCATAAATTGCAGGCTAAAAAGTTCAACAAATATTTTCCCCCAATAAAAGTTGACTAAAAGATCCATTTTATACATTTACTAACAGCCATTAGGATTGAGGAATTAAAAATCCATTTTTCCCATAGTTTTACATACTCTTTTCTTTTATACTGACCTTCATAGCTTGTTCAAGCTTTGCAGACAGGCTAGCAACAGCTTTTTGGGAACGCTCAAATTCTTCACGCTGACGTTTTAAGATCGGTGCTTTGGCTTCTACTTCCTGCACTATTTCATCCAAATATTTATTGATTCTCTTATTCTCCAGCTTTTCCAAAAGCAACTGATCCTGAGTTTCTACATATGCATTGTACAGCTGCAACAAAAGATTTTTTAGTTTGGAGTTGTTCTTGTTTGGTTAGTTGGTTTTGATACATCTAGACAGACCTCTTAAGAGCTGCTGGTAATGATACAATTCCTATCTTAAAGCAGTGTAATTTTATACAACCCTAAATTAGTTAATTCAGAGAAACAAGCTGGACTTTCAAAACAATGTGTTTTTAGGACTCATACCATGGCAAAGCAGTTATCCCTTTTAATTTAAAAATGGCAAACTTTTACAGTGCAACTGTATGCAATAAAAGAATTCTATGTAAAAGTGACAAACCTTAAGCAAGTTTAAGACAATAGAAATATCAAAACTAGTATCACAAAAGAAAGCAAGAAGCACAGAAGAAAGTAATTTAATGGCTGGACAGAATGACCAGTAACAAACAAAATGAAAACACAAGTTGCATAAATAGAAGTGTAAAAAAAACCCTAGACTATGTATGACCTACCATTATGTTAATTTTTTCTGCAAGTATAAGCCAAATGCGCAGCAGCACAGATTAAAAAACGATGTAAGCAAAGAAAAGCTGCTGCCAAAAATGTATACAGAAAATAAGTTTCTGTGTACAAAACCCCCCATATTTCAGAAAAAGACCCTACAAATGTTTTGACCTACTAAAGAAAAACTGTTATGTTGAAAAAAAAATCCCAATAACTTAGCTAGTAAAGTCTGCTTCAAATGCCTGAGAAGATTTCATCAACTTCAGTCAGGCATTACACCAAATCCAAAACAGTGAATGAAGTCTACATCCTTATATTATTAGTGTATCTCTGCTTGCATTTCAAGAGCCTTGAACTTAAAAAGCTGCTTCTCACTCACCTCAGTTAATTTCATTCCAGGCTTGACTACTTTAGCCACTGCTGCAGCAGTGGGAGACATAGCTGCCAGTTCCTCCTCAGACAATATGGCTCCTGAAGACATAATCCCACCAATTACCATTAAAAAGCTGCAATAATCCCCATCATAAATATTCTTCATTAAATATAAAAAATGTCTTCATACACCTTTGTGCTATATAACTACTGTATTAAATGACTGTTTTAAGACTTTAAAGTTACTGGTTTAAGAGTTTTCTGTAATCTGTATTATACATATACATGTGCAAACAACTGGCATTCTAAACATTATTCCATGTCATATACTATCAACATCTCTGACCAGTTCAATCTGAAATGCTGAAACACTTTTGCTATTAGACTCCTAAAATTTAGATCACTTCTGAATGTAAACAATTGAAATAGCTGGAGCAAAGCTCATATTTCTTCGCAAACTGCTGGACGACTAGAGTGGCAGAGCCCAGGTTTACTTTTATTAAATGAACACAGAGATATAGCACATATACTTCATACCCCTCTGCTCCTTCCTGCTCTGCTCTCTCTTTCCTTTAAAAATTATTTATATACAGCAAACAAACTATTCTTTTCAACAAAAAATGTAGAACTAGAACAGTGAATATTAAGCAAGATTTAATGTTAAATAGAAATTTAAGGACAGAGGTTTGTTTTCTGTGGCTTTTTTTTTTTTTAATGAGGAAAGTAAGAATAGTTTATCATCCCCACTCCCCTCTCCAGAAAACCACTAAAACCATGATGATTCAGCCTTTAGGAAATGCTTAATGTCTCTTTTTTTTTTGAAAAGGTGAGCCACATTAACAAAAGAACTTCAAAAAACATTTTGACAGAAATGCATTCTCTGGTGTGTGTGTGTGGAAATATATATTTTCATATATACACACACACAAAAAAGATTCTAAAATTCATGATTAGAAATGACCAAAGATAAATTAAGATTAATGCACTTACTTCCTACAGAAATTCAGTGTAGTATTTTCACGCAAGATGACAGAAAGCCCAAGGGGTTTTTTTATTTCAGTTCCCAGTGTTATGCCTACCTTTGCGCTTCGTAGCGGACAGTAGATCATTAGCATTCTCCAGCTCCTTTTCCAGTTTACTGATCTTCTCTCTCAGTTCTTTTTCCATTACAGCTTTTGACTCTTCCACCTCAGTCAAATGTTCCTGAGTTGCTTTATTAGCTAAAATTAAATCAGACAAGCAGCGTGCTGTGTTGTGGTTGGTTTTATTTTTTCTTTTAAAAAGATGAAAATTTGCTTATGTACCTTAAATCTTCCTTTAATTTTATATGATCTGCAGAAGCTCATGCTGATACAAAAACTCAGTTGCATGACAGAAGCATGAACTGCTGCCTGTCACCTTTGCTTAGAAGAGTGTTAAAACACAAACTGTCCTTTTATCAGTGAAAAGGAATCTAAACCAAAAAAATAAAATACAGACATATCTTGCAAAATTAGATCCTTGCATCAAAATCCAAAGTAAAATTCCAGGTACATTTGAAAACAGCTCCCTCCCACTCCCCTGCCAGTAAATTCCACTAGTCCGGTAAAATTTTTGTTACAAAGCGACTGATGTTTCCACCATCCCCAAAGTCTAGTGGGGTTCCTTGCATGAACGCTCAATACCTATTTTTCAGTGCATTACAGTAGTTAAAAGAGCGCAACCGTTCTGTTCCATTCGCCATTTCTCACTCGCAGCTTACCTTCACCTGCTTCCTTCAGGAGTTTGTGCAGCTCTTCTACTGCTCCTGTCAGTTCATTGCTCTTTGCCTCCGAGTCATCGGCAGCACTCTGAATAAAAGCATTTTATTTAACCTTTTAGTACATAGCAATAGCAACTCTATTTTTATAAGAAGGCACAAACTGACCAAAAATTATCAACATGCAGGTTTTTTAAGTGAAATGCTAAAAGATTCATCTAAACTGGACAACTCTCTTTCCACTTGGATTACATCTCACTTTGATGCAAACTGCCCACCTGAGAGTAGGAAGTGTCAGATATTGATTTGATATGCCAAATCCAAATAAAATGTATGCCCTTTAGCTGCTTTATGGCTGGTGCTGGGTTTGTTCCTTCTCTCCACTAAAGAAAATGTGGAGATATTTTGAGTACTCAATTTTGATCCTTCTGAAAAATTCAGTGGTTTTAAGGAGTCTTATATAAACAGTTTATGTTTCTTTGCTCCCTGTCAGAGATCTCACAAGTGCAAGATTGTGCAACACTTTAGCAATTCTGCAAGTCCATTAGAGATAACTGAAATAAAGTTGATTCACCTTTTGCTAACCAGCTAAGTCTCAGAATAGGCTCCCATGGGAGGTCAGACAAATATGTCAGCGGTTACAAGTACATAGCAAACCTTAGGTTAAGCAGAAGACAAACCTTTAAGCCCCTTCAAATCAATGATTCTATAACAAAAGCATGAATGGGGTAAAATGGTAATGCATTATGCTCCAGAAAAGTTTGGTATTGACTTGCTGTTCAATGAAGGGGACATCAGTTTACATCTAATCAGACAAAGTATTAACGTAGAGCTCAGAATTAAGCAGGGTTGGATGTTTATGTGGGTATCTATGCAAGAAAAATCAGGAAACAGAACTTATTAACCTGTGAATCTAATATGTGTAAACTAAAGAGCAATCAGTTGTCCTCTTTGGCTTTGTCTTAGTCAATATGCTACAGGATATTTTCACTTTTTGAGGTGACAAAACAAACAACAATTACTTGTTTAGATGGTGGTTATTTGACACAATATATGACATTCAGCTGTGTCCTAATCAGATGCTAACACTTGCAGTGTTATTTGAAATGAACTTCTACTAACCAAACTCAGAAGACTCTCCTGCATAGTCATATTTTACATACAAACCCTTACCTCCCGGTACAACATCCTAAGACATAACCACATTCATACAACATGAATCCTCAAAAGAATGAGCATAAAATTAATATTTTACCCCCAGTTTTGCTTAATCTACAAAATGATCCAAGCAATGTAAGATTTCAAACGCTGCCTAAGACAGCAGCAAAGAAAACAATGTTTTGGATGTTTAACAGTGTTTTGCAATGAAATGCAAGTCTTCCCCACATCCACACTTTGGGGGGGGAGGGAGAGGGGAACCAACGAAAACTGGCCTGCATTACATTTAATGCCAAGATTTAGCCCCAAGTAATACTAACACACGCTTATAACAGAATCAATAAACTCACCTTATACAAATTGGATAATTTTATGTGGGCATTCAGTTCATTGTGGAATCTTTCCTCCATACTAGCTTGCTGTTCTTTTGCCTAGTAAATTAAAGAAGAGACAGGGTGGGGGAGCATTCCACTATTTCTATTTTACATATTTTGGTTTTTAATTTGTAGAAGCAACTGTAACGCTATCTCACATATACTTCAAGTTGTCTTACCTCCTTCAGTTTATTCAAAAGGTCTTCCACATGCTTCTGAAGATTTTCATTTGACTGTTTTAAGCTGTTTACCTGTTCCTCCATTCTGGAAACCTGTTCAAAGAATAAGTGAGAACACCATGTATAAATTTGTCTTTCCAGTCCAGTTTATTTTGGAAAATACCCATCTCTCTGTTTTTTACTTAAAAAAATCTCAAAAGTTCCAGAAAGAGCATAAAAAAATCCCAAAAGTTCCAGAAAGAGCATAAATGGTTACATTTCCTAAATCTTCGCTCCCATGCATTCAGTTAAATTAAAAAAGTGAGAGTCCCCAAATTGCTCCACTTATGCATAACCAAATAAACCCACAAGCCTCAGTGGAGCAAAGTGCCACAGAAAACCTGAGCAACTGTCACAGTTGTTAAAGAAACAGCGCAGGTACCCAAACAGAAGCTCCCTGAAGCAGAGTATTTTCAAAATACGGCCATTGACTCTGCCATGTATTTTGTAGCAGGAAAACAAAAATATCATCACCTCACTCTGCAAAGAATGATAAGTCAGATCCTTCTGCCCCCTCCCCTTATTAAAAACTGTATTCCCATACATTTTAATAGCATGATGCCATTATATAGCTTTGTTATCAGCAACTCAAACATTTCTAGCATATAATTAAAATATTTGACTTTTCTATTCTGGACAATGGTAACTATATGTATTCCTTAAAAAATCACAAGTTAAAAGAAAGAAAACCTCCTTATCAATTGCAAAACATACTTTTTTTGCCCCCCACTGAAATACAGTTATTAAAGTACTTGGTTTTGTTTAATATAGTTAATCAGGAAGTTCAATTTAGAAGAAATGGCAAAAACACTCAGTAACTACATTACCTCCTCCTTCTTGTTCTCCAGATTACATTTAAGCTCCAAGATTTCATTGCCTTTCTCCCTGGCAGTATGTAGAAGTTCATCTGTTTTGGCTTTCAACTCAGCATTCAGCCACGTGTTTTGATTCTGTAGTAGTTCTTTTTCTTGCTCCAACCTTTTCTCACGGTACTAAAAAGAAAATTGCATAGTGTAATTGTACTGGTTCGACAGAAAATAAAGAAGCTAATCAAAGTACTATGATCAGAGTAGGAGTAGCAAAAATGTACTGTAATTTGCTAAATAGCACCAAATGACAGGCAGTGTTCCTTATTACACCGATAACACTAACTTGCCACTCTCTAACAACAAGAACTTCTTGAAACTTGAATTAGTTTCCTCGAAGTTTACGTTAGCTGGGAACATTAACTAGAATAATACCTAGCTAAAGGAAAGAAATTAAGGTATCAAAGTTGTCTTCCTCTTTTCTCCTTTCCTCCTCTCTTTCAGCTCTTTATGGAGTTTATTTTGCCCACAGAGAAACGGTGTAGGTTCACAAACAACTGTTTTTCTCCTTTCTACCTGCCTTCATTGACCTGGACTGCTCATTCCTAGTGGGTAGGAGCAGCCATCATTGCCACCAATGAAGCACAGACATGCCTGCCCAACCTGATACCCCTTGCCTTCTATAAATATATCATAGAAGCACAGAGTCATTAAGGTTGGAAAAGGCTTGTAAGATCATCAAGTCCAACTATCAGCCCAACACCACCATGCCCACTAAACCATATCCCAAAGTGCCACGTTTTTTGAACACCCCCAGTGGTGATGACTCTACCACCTCCCTGGGCAGCCTGTTCCAATGTTTGACCACACTCTCAATATAGAAAATTTTCCTAATCTCCAGTCTAAACCTCCCCCGGTGCAACTTGAGGCCATTTCCTCTCATCCGAACGCTAGTTACTTGGGAGAAGAGACCAACACCCACCTCACCACAACCCCCTTCCAGGCAGTTGTACAGAGCAATAAGGTCTCCCCTCAGTCTCCTCCAGACCTAACAACCCCAGTTCCCTCAGCCGCTGCTCATCAGACTTGTTCTCCAGACCCCTCACCAGCTCCATTGCCCTTCTCTGGACACGCTCCAGCACCTCAACGTCCTTCTTGTAGTGAGGGGCCCTACAATGAACACAGGATTCGAGGTGCGGCCTCACCAGTGCCCAGTACTGGGGCACATCACTGCCCTACTCCTCCTGGTCACACTACTGCTGATACAGGCCAGGACGCTGTTGGCCTTCATGGCCACCTGGGCACACTGCTGGCTCATGTTCAGCTGGTTCTCAACCTGCACCCCCAGGTCCTTTTCCCCAGGCAGCTCTCCAGCCACTCCTCCCCTGTAGCGTTGCATGGCGTTGTTGTGGCCGAAGTGCAGGACCCGGCACTTGGCCTTATTAAACCTCATACAGTTGACCTCTGCCCATCGATTCAGCCTGTCCAGATCCCTCTGCAGAGCCCTCCTACCCTCCAGCAGATCAACACTCCCACCCAACTTGGTGTCATCTGCGAACTTACTGAGGGAGCACTCGATCCCCTCATCCAGTCATGAATAAAAACATTAAACAAGACCGGCCCCAGTCCTGAGCCCTGGGGAACATCTCTTGTGACCGGCCGACAACTGGATTTAACTCCGTTTACCACAACACTCTGGGCTCAGCTGTCCATCCAGTTTTTTACCCAGCAAAGACTACACCCATCTAAGCCACGAACCACCAGTTTCTCCAGGAGAAGGCTGTGGGAGACAGCCACGGCCACCCATTTTATAATAAAATTATTTATTACAAATAACAGGAGTACACCCGACCTACTTTCAAAGTCAATAATGACAAAACGATGATTACATCACATGTGAACAACTACTTATTAGAACATTAGCACGTACTACACATATGAAGTATTACTCACCTTCATGGAAACATCTGATGTTTGAAGTTCATCCAACTTTAACTGAAGTTTCACCTTTTCTGTGTTTGCTTCTGTAAGCTTTTCATTTAAGCGTTTAACATCCTCTGGAGGAAGGAAATCAGTGTTTAAAAAAAGCTAACTATAACCGTTCTAATTACTCAGCTTAACTAAATGGTAAAGAATGAGAACAGGCAAGATATAATGTATGTAATTGTATATTATGCAATAAGATATTGTATAATGTATGTTATAATCTACAAAACCAAGCACCAAACTGCTGTGTTTTTCTGCAATTAGCATGTAATTTCCTGCCTTGTTTCCTCTTCTCTAAATACGGTTTCCTGCTAATCCATTACTTGGTGCTGCCTATACAAACTGGATACCAGTTCAACTGCTCAAGAATGCCTTTTATTTAGCAAAATCATGTGAAGTATTTTGTTAATATGTTCTTGGCTATACCGTTTAAATGTTCAACTTCCTGAGATCGTCTTTCACTTGTTCGAACCAAATCTCTCTTTTCAGCTTCCAGTTCTTCTTTTTCTCTATTTAAATGGCTCTGAAAAAAATTGCAAAAGAGCAATAAAGAAATGCGATTAGCCTTCTGTAACAGTTTATAGTCACTATTTACACTTGCCATCACAGAGATGCATGCTAAACCACTGTAAGTTACCCCAGTGAACTGAAAACTGTGATAAGAGGCTTTTTATAGCAAGCAGCTGAATCAGCCTAAATGACACAGTTTGAAAGCATGGCTGCTCCCATTTCTTCTATCACACTGTGGTATAGCATTCAAACAAATGCAGGTCAATGTACCTCTTTCTTCTAGAGCCTAATAGCCAACACATTTCAATTAATGGTTTTTTAGCCCTGTAAGTCAGCCTGATGCTAATGCGTAGCTGGCCCTTTGTGCTTAAATACGAAATGGTACTATCACATAAGATTAGACAGCAAAGATGAGAGGGGTAACACACAGCTTTCAAGACCAGCATACTGAATAGGTAGGTTTCATGCCTTTGCTTTTCAATTGGCACCGAGAGATCCAGACTGCCATAAGACTCCCTCTGGCTCTAGCTGTATTTGAATGAAGATTAGAATGAAAATTGTTGATCTTAGAGCAAATGAAACAAACTGAAGGCCTAACAGAAATCCAAAACTGTTCAAAACTGCATCTAATTTTAATATTCTTTGAAAGACAGCGTTGATAGTTAAGACTTCACTGAAGCAGTTTTATTTGTTTAAATGAGAGAGGTAACGGAGTAACCAAGGAAGGAACACGTGCAAAAATCAGCATGGAAATCAAATAAAAATCAATAGTCTTGGATCACTTATAGGCTGTAGTATGGCCTCTGCCTTCTAAGGCATCAATACAAACCACTTCAGTTAGGTCCAGGTAAGTCCCTCCAGGGAAACAATTAGATCCGTCTTCTCACTGTGGACAAATCAATCTAATAATAATGTTTTTGCTTCCTGCTCCAAAATTAGTGTTTTGCTGGATCAGTCAGCTGCAGTGACTCATCTGCAGCCCCATGACTTTTGAGCATAATGGAAGGAAAACTGTGCCAGAGTGTGGGAACGGATGGGGAAAAAAACAGAACTCTTCTTTACACTTTTGTCCGATTTTTGAGGTTCGGCTTAAAGTCACTTCACACAGGTTTCAGCTGGAATGAAACAATCAATCCAAACTGAAATAAAAGCATCTGCTCTGATGTATGTTCACCTGTAATTCAGTTTGCTAAAACACCGGCATTTACTTTAAAAACCCACATAAATTTCCTCTACACACAGCTGTATGGACATGTAGATATGTACATCAGGACATATTTGCACCAATATCGATACAGTCCAGTTTGGAAACGGATTGTATTCTTTACTGCAATGAGACAGGTGAACAAAACTCTTTCAACTTATTGTCAAGTTCTTCCAGTACCTGAATGGCTGCATTACGATCCTGAGCAGCTTCAAGTTCTTTATTTTTCTCATTCAGTGACTTCAACTGTTCGTCTGTTGGGTAAGAAGAAATAGCAGTGAGGTATCTCTACTGTAACATAATGACAGAATTCATTCCATTCTCCAAATGCAATTAAGCCAAAATTTCCCTTAACATCATCAAAATAATAAGAACAAAAAAAGAGAGAGAGAAGTATTTAAGACTTCACTATGGATGGGCTAGGTAGTATTATGGCAAACTAATGTAATCCTTAGAGCAGAGACACTTATTGTGAAGATCAACACATAACCCACTGCACTATTGTTACTACAAAAATCAGAAAGCAAGTTGTTTCTTTTTTTCCATTAGAACAAAAATTCCATTTAAAAATGCTGACTTGAACACAAAAGCAAAACATCTCTTTACCTGCAGAAAGAACAAATGCAGTTGATGGATGGATTTTCAACTCCTATTTAAAACTTAAAGCATTTCAGCTTAACATTGAAGTAAAGAATTACTATCCTATCCAATCTTAAGAATGTGCAGTTATACTTACGAAGTTTTGTAAGCTCCTCACGGAGAGTTTGACATTCTTGTGTCTCATTTACAAGTCTCTCCTGACTTTGAGCCAGACGTTTTTCTACTTCAAAGTACTGTTGTTCTGCAAAACAACATTATCTCAATTTCACTTAATAAACATTTTTCTTTCTCACCTTTATCAAGGATCTTTATTAATCGACATCTTTATTAAATAATGGTATTTTTAAAGAAAATACCTAGAAATTATATGCCTACAGTAGAACTTGAAGAAAATAGTATTTTTGAAGGCAAAAAGATGCATCTCCACATTGAATTAACATTGTTTAAAATTTTTAGCATGGAAAGTGGCATGTTTCCAGAAATGATCCGTAAAATAATAGCCTATTTAATTTTAACAGGTAACATTTTTTTATGTAGCTAGAGAAAGTTGTATCAGCACAATTATGCAGCGTGGTCTCAGTTACATCAACTTTAAACTTGTTTTACCTGTAGTGTATTTCTATATACATACAATAAAATCTACATAGCCCTAGGTATCATGAGGTTTAATGTAGAAAATTTGTAATGAACACTTCTTAAACTGAAATCTCATGCTCCATGCTGTATATCCCATAGCACTGAAAAAAATAATTAGATCTAAATTTTGGTTATCTGAAACACTAACTGTGTCACAGACATTAACTGTTAAAAAAATCAGTAAAAGCAGGACTAATCTCACTCTCAGGCATAGTGAGCTTCTAAGGAAGGTTTAGTAAAAACGTTTTTATTTATTTTATGCTTCCTATTGTATCTTACAATTTCAAATAGTGCTGCCTCTCCAGCCACATATGAGAAGGGACCTGAGAAAGACTAACCTGCTAAAATCTGTGCATTACCTTAATTTGCACTACAGTTTATTAATTTACTTCAGCAAGATTTTTCTCATGAAAGAAACAGAAAAGTTGAAGGAAAGGTGGAAGTAAAGTTTATATCAGAAGTATGTCACCTACCCAATAAACTAACTCATATTCACAACCCTGCCCAGCACTTAAACTTATCTACACTTTTCTCATTCCTACTCAAGTTCTCTACTATTTTTTCTGTGATCCTGTGACCACGAAACCTCCAAATCAATACAAAAACATTGATTCTATCAGGAACATTTTATGGAAAGGTTATGGTCTTCAACATGGAATTTAACACAAAAAGTATAAACCTAAGGCTATTTAAGAGTTGGGTAAAAGAAAAATCATTATTTCTCTTCCATGACAAGGATCAAAGCAGACTGAAGCATATCAATGCTTGTTAAGAACCCAGTGAACATCTGTTCTTTAAGCTCCCTTTGAACAGTGTTTTGCAAAAGAAAAAAACCAGTCTCCTCTTGCGAAGCAAGAGCAAGAGAAAAAGCCCCCATCGGGTCTCAATTGAAGGGCCCCTTCCCAGCCAGGGAACCCACACACCCACCTCACAGGCCCCGGGTCACCGCCCGCTAGCGTTTTGAACAGAACGACCCGTCAGACCCAGCCCTGCCTTCCTCGCTCCTCTCATCAAAGGGGACCGCGACACTGCTACTCGCTAAAAGCCCC
>NW_010512871.1:0-3768 GCF_000687285.1 Phaethon lepturus
GTTAAAGGAGAAATGGAAGCTGCCTCGGCAACGCAGTCCCTTTACCTAGAACAAAAAAGGGAGGAAGGTGAGCAGGAATTGGGGGGTGGCCAGCCACGCTCTCCCGGGGAGGCAGCCTGTGGCCTGCGCTACCGTGGTGCTCCGTCTAGCTCCTGTAATGGCCGCGCAGCCGCTCCTAGCACGGGGTGGTACATGTTTGAGTTTACAGCGACTTGCGAAGACAGACGTGCACAACCTATAGACCTGGTCTGCGTGCAGTTAGGAAACATGGTAGCTGAAGGGGTGCTCCCGTTCTTTTTCGAAGAAGCTGCACAGGTTTGTGCTCTGAACGAATGAAGAGGCCTTTATATAAAAGTAGAGATTGGGAAAGTACGTGCTAAAGTCTCCTTGGCTAGATAATTACTTTTTTATCATTATAATGACCTGTCGTACTAATAAAGTTGCATTTTTTTTTCCCAAAAAAGTTCATCAACCCTGCAAGGGAGGGGACTAGAAGAGAAAATCAATTGAAATCATTATTTCACAAGATAGATATATTTTTAAATCTTACCCTTTAAGTGGTTGTATATCATTACATACTATTTGTATTACAAAAGTGGCAAATTATTAAAAATCCCAACCAGTGAACTACTACTAAGTGTAGGTCTTGGCTGGTGGACAGTGCAGATAGTGCCTATGTGTATGTATATCTATATGTAACTGCTCTCAGAGGGAGTAGAATTGTGCATGTATTTATGATATTAAAATACTGAATCTGAAATAATGTTGCATACATTAGCTTTCAAATTTGTCTTGAGGAAAAGAGAGGAAGGGAACAGTCTGCAAAAGAATAGTCGTTCATTTTCCTGCTCTCAGTTTTTACTGGGAAATGATGATGTTCAATATACAGTATAAGGTGGAGTAAAAGTTTTCTCTTTAAAATAATGGGGCACAAAGAATGCAGGTTCCACCATATTTAGAGACAGCAATTTTCTGTCTGACGGAATACCCATGAACAGTTCAGAGATTTTCAGTGAGAAAATGCTGTTTTCTTACTTTTGCAAGACAGTCCCTTTTTTTCCCCCTTTTTCTTTTTTTCTTCTAGATTTAATGGCTGCTTCATTTTGTTGCTCCTAAGTCAGCTGTGGATCAGAACAGTGGGTGCAAAGAAACAACCGAATTGCAGATAGAGCTGGGATAAAACTAGAAAGCAAAGAGAGAAGGCAATGTCCTACAGAGGAAGTTGCAGGGTAGATAAAGAACTTTCGTTCGCCATTTGGCGGAATAGTTGTGTCTCCCCGTAGGCTGAGCAGGCTGGCTGATACATCCAGAGGGGACGGGTGTCAGGCTGGTGCAGGTGTCAGTGGCTGCCGGTGAGTGATTGCACCATCAGCCTCCTACCGTGATCCATCATGCGGGCCCAGCCGGTGAAGAATCACAGCCTCAGCAAGGTGCTGAGCCCAGCAACATATCATTAAACAAGGTTACCACCGGCAGATTTGTTCCCATGATCAATCTGGTCAATAACCGTTCCACCTCGCTGTACGTTTTCCGCCCTTAAAACATAAACAAGTATTATGAAAGTGATGGCAAAACAATGTAAAGCTTTAAGAAGACTTCGTTTCTCCAATGGCAAGCTGCAGGTTTCTTGTAAACCCCTTATAAAACATGAAAAATAGCCCTTCCTACAAAAATTTATCCTCAGACTAATCCTCTGAGCTAATTCATATTTTATGCCTTGAAATTGTTTACTCCTGACCCATTCTTGGATGGATTTTTTTTTTCCTTTTTAATTTTCAACACCCAGCATGTATTTCTAATATGTATTAGGATGCAGTGTGCTGCGTAATGCCTACGTCAGTTTAGAGTGATGCGTAAGCAATCTCCCAGAAAACAGAAATAAAACATTTACTTCTGTTATTGCTTTGTTTTAACTCGAGTCTCTTGTGTTAACCCTCTGTCAGATCTGAACAGACCTTCTCCCACCCTGGCTCACCCAGCATCGTTGCGCTCTGCGCAGGCATCCCGCCTTACGAAGATCCCTGTGTTTGTATTCAAATGAAAGCAGAAACCTCCTCTGTATGCCCCAGGGCTGGTCACCTTTTCTGCCTGCTGTAGTGGGTCGCAAACTCCTGGGCAGTAACTGGGAGATCCTGGAATGCCTCAAAAGATAGCAGCTCACCAAGGGAGTTGTTAATACAGTCCCTGTGCCGCACAGGGATGGTTGTGATGTGAGAGGTGAGGGCCAAATCAGAGAGCTTTACAAACTCATAGGCAGCAACGAGTAAGCTGAATTTCTCTACAGCAGGCTACTGAGCTTTGGGAAATGAGTAAAGGAGGCTATGGGGAAAAACAGAGCTGCCATTCCTCCATTGCCCCTTTTAGTAACACGTGAAAAATCATGTACTGATTGGAAATACAGACATGGGAGGGGGCTGAGAAAGGAGTATATGTCTGCGGTAACTAGCAGAGTAGACTGTGAACTGGAGTCCTGCCTCTTAGGTAGCCATGGCAGTGACTGCATAACAAGTAAACCCCCTACTAACGGCAGCTTGTGGAGCTGCACACACCCCTGGTTAAGGACAGGCTGTTGCCCCTCTGTGTGGTAGCAGGTACGTCACAGATGTCATTAGTAAAGCTTGCTGCGCTCAGAAAGAACTGTAAACCAAGTCCCCGTCCTGAATAAAAACAGAAAGTAGTGACTGTCATGCTAATATTTAGTGGGGTCAGAGTTAGGCTCTTTGTATAAGGATAACTTTTCCTTTTGGGTGTTGCCAGGTGGTTAGAAAAGCTCAGCTGAAATGCTACCTCCAGAAGAAAGTTGCAACTTTCTGCAGAGGAAAAATCTCATTGTTTTGACCTCAAATGTGATTTTAAAGCAGTTTAGTTAAGTGGGTACGGAAGGCTGGATGCGCACTTCCTTTGTGTTGACTGCTCCATCTTCCAATCTAAAGGCAAGTGAAACCAAAACAAACTTCTGCTGAAATGAAAAATCATTCTGAGATGGTTGTTTCCATTGGTTTGACTAAATCAGTTTTCAAGTTTTCCCGTGTAGACAGGCTGACCATGCCTGTGAATGAATGGCTGTCGCTAAACCTGTCTGACCTTCCCATCAATAAGGGTGAGACTGAGGGCTCCGGGGAAATGTGACACATGGTGCTCTCCTCTCCTTTGTACCTGAGGTCAAAAATTGCCTTGGGTACCACGTCAGCACCTACAGCCAGACCCGTAGTCCCCGCAGCCTCCAAGCAGTTAACGCTCCATTGCTGCTTTGGTCCTAGGGGCTCCTCAGCCTTACTGGTACCTCAGTTACAAAACTGATGCTTTTCCTGGTACCAGAAATTTATGTTCTCAGTCTTGCGGTTACTGTAGTTCAGAGCCCGCATCACGTTGTTGTGCTTGCAACACCAAAATCTTGCTATGGGCAAAAAGGGTATGGAAAGCCAGGAATTTATTGTTAGCGTAACTGAGGTTTTGGCAGTCTAATCAAGTAATTGTTATTAGCATATTAGTCCAGATCAATTCCTACAGAAGTAGGAAGAGAGAAAGGAAAGAGCAGAAGAAAAGAGAAAGAAATGAAGAAAGGAAGGAAGAGAGAGAAAGAGAGAAAAGAGAGAAAGAGAGGAAAGAAAGAAAGAGAGGAAAGAGAGAAAGAGAGGAGGAAAGAAAGAAAGAGAGGAGGAAAGAGAGGAAGAAAGGAAGAGAGGAAGAGAAGAAGAAAGAGAGGAAGAAAGAGGAAGAGAAGAAGAGAGGAAGGAAGAGAGGAAGAGAGGAAGAGAGGAAGAGAGG
>NW_010512871.1:3799-27561 GCF_000687285.1 Phaethon lepturus
AAAGAGTGAATACTACTATAAAGAAAAATTCTCAATAATAATAATAAAGTTAAATTGTTGTGCACATTTCCTAGTATCTCCTTTGAGTGCGGTGAGTCACCAGCACCACGACTCCTTCCTGGGGGGGAACAGGGTGTTATGTTCATGGTTTCTTCTTCCTCACTTGAGGATCCACTTGGGGCCATGTTTAAATGTTTCCTAACATGCTTTTACACCTTAAGCTGAAACTCTACATTACATATGGGTTTACTATGTATGGTGCCTTTTATGTATGTTAGATACTATTTCTTTCTCTTTGTTGTCCCTGAAACGTGTTCAGTACTAGGTCTGTATTTCTGTCACTGACAGTTGGTGACAGAACAGTTGGTCGTAGCCTTGGGGTCTCCAGTGCCAAACTTGTGCTCCATCTTTTATCATCCCGTGCCTTCATTGTCTTCACAGCATCTTCTACCCCCCACTCCTTAAGGCCTCTCTCCTGGCACACCAGACTTGTGTTTCTCTTAACTACTTCATTGTGTTAGAGTCCTAAGTATCTCATCCTGCACAGAAAAATTATTTATTAGTATTAACTAAATAAAATCTATGGTTGTACTATCCAAAGATAAGCCATACTCATTGAAAAAATCACTGTTACAGCTGAATAAAGAAGAAACAAAGACCCAGGCCAGTCAATAAAACTTCAGACAAAGTAAGTCTGAGAAGCCTCAGCACTGAGGTCTTGCAGGGTTCTACAAAGCCCATGGCTGGTACTAACGTTGGCGACACTGTATTACAAGGCTAGAGGGCTCTAATCTTCCGCTAAGATGCATGAAGCAGACATCTTCTTGCTTTCCCGCAGGACCTGATGTAGTATATCTAAAGTCTGAAGAGACTAGTCATTGGTCGTTTGGGCAGACCTCTATGCAAAAGGCAACAGAAGCCATGGGATATGATCTTGGCCCTGGGAAGTCAGTGGAGATAAGCACAAATTGCAGGGAGATCAGGATTTTGAGCCTGTCTCCCCATAAGAATCTAATGGTATTTAGGCTTTATCCTGGATGTTACTTAATTTATTAATTCCTACCAAAAATCTTAGGTAAATCACCAGTTATAATGTAATAATTTTAGATAATTGAAAACATTGGTATGTCTCCAAGTCTAGGCTGGCAAAACGATTATGAGATACCAGCTGTTTTCTAGGCTAGCTCTTAGCTGGATGTCCCATTAAAGTATCCATAAATCTTCTATGTTTCTGGTCAAGCAGAATCAGATTTAGAGCTTCTCCCATGTCTTCTGATGCTTTCTTTGGTCCTGAAGTTCATGAAAGTGACAAGCAGTTTGGGAACGTTACCTGAATGTTTATGTTAACTTGTTTTTGAAGAGGTTTGGGACATTTCTTTTTGGCGTTCACTTCCCTAACATCAAAAGACATTTCACAGTATTCAATATTTTAAAATAATGTATTTCCTTAGGTTAGAGTTTAAAAGTGTATCATTCACAGCCTGCACTTGTGCATTTGAGAAGAACTTTTATATTATCAAATTATGGAAGTACATTCACAGTGATAGAGAACTAATCAGTTGTGGGTTTTTTTTCCGTGTTTGTTCGTCTGCCTTTTTGTTTGCTTTCTTAGTTGTTTAACCTACAGTGAATTCAGCTGTGGTAGTCATTGCTGGTAAAGCCCATATGGAGACCTCATCCACACGGTCTGCCAATAGTGGACTTGTAGCCTGTATTGATATATGCACTAGAGAATTGATTGCCTGCCTGGGTAGATAAGAACATGTATTGTTCTTCAGTGGGTGTAGTGCATTACTCTTTCCTGGCTAATGTGATCTCAGAATCCTTCTCAATAACACAATTCCACCAATCAAACCAGATGACAAAATATAAATTTTATGGAGTTGTAGTCCTCAATTCATAATCCTTTGTAAAATACAAATACGGATGAGTGAAGTTTCCCATAATGAAAAAAACATAAAATTTCACAGTCAGCCAAGGTTCTCTTTTTGATGTATTTCTTATGTTCAATCTTTTAGTTTTTCTACAGACTTAATTTCCTTTTTTCTGAAAGTAATCCTATGATTGTAGATCTAATTTTTCTGTTAGTTAGTAAAGAGCAAGTCCCAGAACTACTGAGGCAATTTAATGTAGTTAACACCTGGATGAGTTATGGCTTCAATGCTGCATCGGCTGTAGCTTCCTAATAGTCACCTTATGGTACAGGAATGTCAAAGATTGAAAGGAAGGCTAGTAATAAATAGTCAATAATTCTGTAAAAGGATTTAAAGAATAAACTGTGTTTACCCACATATTTTTACCAGCATTTTTTTCTTTGTTAGTATTTAGAAGCTGAAGGACGTGATAAACTTTAATAAATATGTTTTTCTCATTACAGTTGTATGTACATTGCTCCACTATAAAGTTATTTCTAACTCTGCTTTCATAAGATGATTGTCTATCTATTTGCGTCCAGATCCCAAAATGTCAACACACCTTTAAACCCACAAAAATAGGGAACTTCTTTATTCCATCTACTAGAACATTATTCAAGGTCAACCTAAAAATTTGTTTTCATATACTCAAAACAGTGTTAGTGCAATCCTGAACTCCCTATTGTAAACCTTGTAAACCTTAGTAGCATGCAACCCACAAATCAGAAATTCTGTAAAAATAGCCCAACTACATCTTAGATAAAATTTATTCTCCTCGGAAATTTTGTATGGAAATCAATCAAGGAATTTTTCAGATTCAGCTGGCATCTGCTGCTCGCTATAAGTTTAACCCTCACAGAATATAATACAACCCGCATGGTATCTCATCCTACATGTACAATTGTTTGCTTGAAACCTTAGTAACAGAGAGTAGTAATATGTAACAACAGGAAGAAGTGAAGAAATTTGTCACAAATAATGAACAACTGGAACCCAGAATTAACATTTACAATGAATTTCTGTTTTTCTTTTTACTATATGTTCACAAAAAAGAAAAATAAATCTCATTCATTGTTGGCAAGTGACCATATTATACCAGCATATTTTTTTTAAAGCTAAATCCTTGAAGTCAGAGGGGAGTTCTGCTGAAAACTGAATGGAGCAATATAGTCCGTGAAATGGGCTGGTTGAGGAGAAATATGACTGTTTATACTGGCCATTTCACAGCACTTGTCATTACCTTTCAATGCCAATAAGGTTGTGAAGAAGCAGGGCTGTGAAAGATGTCCTTCCCAAAGGTGATGCGTGGCTCCACGTCAGACTTCATAGGCAACTGCATCCAGTTGGGAAATTGTTTCTCAGCCAAAGCAAGCTATAGTCTCAGGTTTTTAAAGGAAGTAAAATCTACAGTTGTTGTCCATCAATGACATCGAGAATTTTACCTAAATTCACTCCATATGGACTAATTGCATTCTTAAGAATATAGTCATCAGTCGGATGCATATTGTCAATCTGCCTTCATTGAGATGACTTTTCCTTTTTTTCCTAGATTTTTTTTTTCTAAATCAAGACAATGTGTGTTAGTAACTTTGAACAGTTATCCTTCTTTTCCTTCGTCCTCCTCCTCCCACTTCCAAAATGGCTTAAATTTCTTAGGGCCTTTGCAACATTTTTGCTCTGAGGCACATTCCTTCTCCATTGATTCTCTTCACTGCTGTCAAATCCGGGCTTAATGAATAAAATATCTTAACTTGCATGAAACCTGTGTAATGCCACATTGTTTTTTAGCATTACAGAAAATTAACTGAAATCGGAAAATCAGTGTGTCTCCTCAGTGTTATTTTGAGGAAAAGTATTAACCATGGCTGGCTTCAACACCCAAGACAAACAAATCTGAAGTTTCCATAACAGTGAGACTGAAGAATAAAAATAATGAAATGATATTGAAACAAAATCTTTAGAACATAAGAAGATGAAAATAGAATAATTTCATCAGTTGTAATGTATTCTGGTTACATAAAATAAACCCAAATCCATACCTGCCCCTGGATAAACCTACTAATGTTTTTGGGTTGTATTCCAGTTTTATGAAATGCTTTTCTGTTTCTTTTTCCTATTTGGGGAAAAGAAATAGTCCAGAGTGAACAAAATGTGCTGGTATGCCATAATAGCACTTCAAGCAGATATACCAGAATTTCCCATGGAGGGCATTTGCAATGCAATAGTGGTATTCAAAATTCTATACCTGTACCTCTGAATTCCCATTTCAACCACAGCTCATACCTACATAGAACATGGACTGATCACGAGAAAACAGTAAAACTGACTGTACACAAAGTTCTTTCTAGGAGGGAATAACCTGAATAAAAAGAGAATGCTACGTTTATCATTCAGTTCTTTTATTTCTAGTAAACCATGATAGGAGAACACAATTAATTTTAAGAGTTTAACATGTTTTAAGTGAAATTTTAAAGGTCTGTAAAAGCAGACGGGTAACATTTGCAGACTCATTAATGACCCAGATATGGTGCAACGCACTAATCAGGAGTAAAATTCTGAAGCAACTGTCCAGACCTGGTACCTACTGGTTCTTTACTTTGTGCTGTGTTACCATCACATCATAGAGCATCATAGTTCTTATTTGAATGTCATTAATGTAAGTGGGCATTACATTTCTGGCCTTGCAATCAAAATAAAGCTTGATGCCTCCTGACTGGAAGAAGTACAGGTTCTCCTGATGATATCACAGCACGCATTTTCACATAAATAGCTGGTTATTGCTTCCTCAATGTTTTGCTCAAGTCAGTTCAGTATATTAAAATAGCATACAAAGTTGATGTCCAAGGTAGATGACAGGTTATTCTTATAGGTGCTAGCTGCCGTGACATGATGTGGCTCCCAGCAGACTGAAGTCAGAATGAGAGGAGTCCCGTGCTGTTTGTGAGAAAGGGAGATGGAGGGTTGTGATGAGCCCAGGTGGCAAAACCGGAACTCCAGCGCTGGGGAGCGGGGAGCAACTACAGGAGAGAATGCGAAAAAGGAAGAGTACAGAGCTCTGATGCGAAATGGCTGCATTTTGAGCACAACACCTACAGAATAAGGACTCAGCATGGGTGGTTAAGCAAAAGCATGACAAGAAAGCAAGATGGCGAGTTCACAGCTGATCATAATCAAGGGATGCAACACACCAATTAAGACAAAAGAAAGGAATATTCCCCAGTTAATATTTATGTTGTGGGAATCTCTACCTCAACAGGAGAACAGGATCCAAATATGTTAAGGAGAGAGCCTTCTTACCCTAGTCTACTAATTGCATGGAGACCACCAAAACTTAGGTAACATCAAGAAAAAGATACATCTTATGGGAAGCTTAAGAAGCAACGTGTTAGGTTATGTGATAAAAATTCTGCACACCCACAAAGGAGCACAAGGTGACAATGAATGGCAGGGGGATCCCAAATAATCCCCTGCCAGGCTACTCCCAGGCCCATCACAGGAGAGTCACCAGCCATCAAAGGCCCACACCTTCACGAGGCCAGAGGAGCAGAGGGGCACAATGGCAGGCAGGAACCGGGCAGGAATCTGGTTCATCTGTGAAGGTTACTGGAAGTCCTGGTTCATACATGGAAACAGGAGCATTAAGAGCATAGAGACAATGTCTGACATTCAAAGGCAAAATTGAGCAATAAAATTGGTCCTTAGCATTGAGCAGAGAGGGGCTAGGAGCCATGAGTCCTAGATAAACACAGAAAATTTAGTGAGGTCACTGATTAGTTATACCCAGTTGATCTGGGTTTGCAAAAGACCCTACTGAACATGAAAGACAGCTATGCTTGAGCATGTAGGTATCATGCTGATTACATTCTTAGAGCACAATAATTTGTTGGGAGGAAAAACAATGTTTCTGTACAGGAGAATTCCTAGCAAGATAAAGTTGCAGGAAATGACATTAAAATGTAAAAGAACATATATACCTTGCAGATAACAAGTGAGTTTGGGAGTCCGGTAAGGAAACAGGAACAACAGAGGCTTGACATCCAGGATTCTGACAGCATTTACCGACTGAAGGCAGAAACTGGGAGTTTCAAGGAATGCATTTTGACCGACTTTTGCCATGGAAGCTTCTCAGAAGTGAAGGACAACCCTAAAGAAGCAAAAATGCAGAGGTTCTGCCTTCCAAAGTTATTGGTTACTGCCAGCCTTCCTTTTTAAGATGGCTTTCTGTGCATGTTTTGCCTACATGATATTCTAATATTCTTGTGTCTCATAACAGAGCGAGCCATAAGCCTATCAGCTCGGTGCCCAGCAACAAGACCTTCCCTGGCTAAACAATGTAATACCAGCTTGGGGTTATCGGAGTGTGTAGAGATAGCCAGGTGGCTTATCAGAGACCTTGAACTTGGTACATGGTTAGAAAGACTGCTTGATGCTTTTATCACAGATGTTTCTTTGCTTGGAGTGTTCTTCCTGACTTGGCCTAAATTCTTATCAGCACATTATTGTACATAATGATTAAAGTCAAGCAGCCTATTAATGGGAACCTGATAGCCATCTACCTTTTCAAATACTTATAGAAAAAATATAATTAAAAAAATGGGAAATATATGAACAAATTTTATGTTTGTTATTGGAATTGTATCATGCAGGACTTCTTCACTTCTTCAGTTCAGGGAACAGAGCAAACAGGGAAGTGACAGAGAAGCCGGGAAGAGAAGTAGCCTGTTGGAGGTAGGAAAAATGTCCATCCATTCATGGTGAACTTAAGTAGTGTTTTGAAAAGTCTGCAAAGAAATTAGAGGTCCTTGCAAGTGACATTGTCCTTGGTGCTGCTTAAGGACAGTTATCTGTATACAAGAATGGACTATCATAGTGTTGCCCTTATTGCAAAAGATACTCCTTTCATCATTCCTATGTCCTACAATGCTGGAAAGATTTTTTTTTTTTCTCTTCCTCTTCTTTTTCTTCTCTCATTTTCACTACTTCTTTTGTTTCATCTTCGTATTTTGCTCTTTGAATTTTTGCCTATACCTATACATACATATACTTCATGCTGAATTATCTGTGAATCTATATGTAATAAAAATATAAAATACATGAGTTGTCTAAATATAAAAATATATATGTGTATATACAGATAATATATATCATAAAATGTTCCCAAATTAATATATAATATGTTACATCATATCATATCATATTATATAAGAATGAATAGGTGAAAGTTTTCTAATTAATCTTTTCTAATACAACATTCTGCAAGGTGGGACTTTGCATTTTGCAGAACCATCGCTGCCTGAAACAGAGCAATGGAGACAAGGATGCAAATTAATACATTGGTGGGTCATAAGGCATATTAATCATCTACCTTGGATGAAAAATATAGCTAATATTCATAATATTCAGGAAATTCCGTAACCTAGTTACCCTTTTCTCATTTTTCTAATTCATCTGCGAAACTCAAAGATGCAGGATACGTAGGAAAAAGCAGCTGACTAATATTGAAGGATGAGTTTAATCACTTTTGAAGAATGATAAAATTAGAAGTTGATGTAGACAGAATTTATGAGGACTTTGCACCTTCATACTTAAGACATAAACTGATCAGCAGACAAGGTCAGAAAAGCAAATCTAAGTCTGTTTGTGAGTATCTGCCAATTTGGCAGGTATCCTACTTCTGAAACATTCATTTCTGCCAATTCTTAGAAGATATTTTCAAGAAAGAGTACGTCATTAGCCTGTTTCAGTTTGTAGACTTTTACAATGGAAATGTTTTGGAATTTGTATATATTTATTGAAAACCTCTACTTTATTAAAAATTCTTTGAATGACAAAATAGAAACAAACACTGAAGGAAATGTGATACTGCTGATTTAAAATCTGCCTGAACCCAACATAATGTCCCCCCAAACATTCCCGAGGTTATCATGTCTTCTCCTGGATGTGCTCTCAGAAAAGCCCCTCTGCAGACATGTTTCCCCACTCATGGCCACACCACGCTAAGGGCAGAAATAGTTGCGATGGGTGATGGTAAAGATGTCTCACTACATGTTTTAGATGAGTTTCATATCGACTTTCGTTCACTGGTACAAATCATGTTTGCTGACCATTCAACTGTGCTTTGTTATACCCCTAGTACTGTACGTCACAGAGGAGCTCTCCCCATGCTTTTCCGTGTTAGTTTTTCAGGAGCCAAAATCCAGGCAGCTGGTTCCTGTCCTGTGATCACACTGTTGGCTGTGTTTTTTCTCTTGTGTGTCTATATGCTGTGCCAGCCAAAATTTACCTACTACTGCTTTCACACAGACCTCATAATCACTTCAACAACATATGCCAAATTTTCTTGCATACCTTATTCATGAAGAAATTTCTCTCCTCTTTCACCCAGTTCATACCTACCTGCCTACTACTGAACTTCAGAAACCAGCTTGGTTAGTCCTGGGGAGGGGGGACATGCAAAGTTCACTCACAAACGTCAAATGAATGTTTTGAAGTTACTGAAAAGAGGCAAGAATATAGATGTATTTCTGACAGCGTTTGGAGAACTTGAGTTTAAACACTGACCATTAGATCAACAGTAGTTCAAACAACAGAAGTAAAGATCAGGTCTTTAATTAGATCTCTAATTCAATTTAATAGCTGCTTTTTACCAAGTCTAAATTTAGGATTCCACCAGGTATGACTGAGTGTTGCTATTAATTGAAGTTTTCTTTTTCATACACTTACAGGAAATGCATTCTTCATGTTTTACAATTATATTAACCGCTAAGTGTTTTGCAGTTAACATGCAATGACTCTTCGCTATTTATAGTGATCTTGTTTTAAAGCAATATGTGTCACCTGTGATTTCATCTGTCTGAATCACAGATTTTCAAAACCAAGTTTTTACCCTTTGTATTTGAAAAAAATGTATATAATCTTCCCAGTATCTTTAATTTAAAATAAATTTTCAGTCATTTTCTCTGCATTTTTTCTGCATTTGATACCTATAGTCACATAAGCAACTTGTTTTGTTTGGCATTAATCATCTTAATGCTCATAACCTGCAATAAGGAAGAATTACTGAAAACTGAAGATGGTCACAAATTAAAACTTGTGGATCCAACTCAAAATCTTTCTCCAAAACATTGAGACATTCAGTTTTCAGGAGTCATAAAGTACAACTCTGAGCCTTCTCACTCCAGCTACGGGAGTCATTGCTCTTGCAGACTCTCATCCTGCTGGGGGGCTTCAGCCACCCTGACATCTGCTGGAAAAGTAGCACGGGGAGCTGTAGGCAGTCCAGGAGACTCCTGGAGTGCATGGAGGAGAACTTCCTATGCCAGTGAACAGACAGCCCTACCAGAGGGGATGCCATACTGGACCTGTTGGTCACGAACACATGTGAGCTAATCGGTGATGTCAAGATTGGAGGCAGCCTGGACTGCAGTGATCATGCACCGATGGAGTTCACAGTCCTGAGGGATATGGGACAGATGAAGAGTAAAGTCAGGATCCTGAATTCTAGGAAAGCAAAATTCCAGCTCTTCAGAGAATTAGTCAATAAGCCCCCCTGGGAAACTGCCCTCAGGGACAAGGGAGCAGGACAGAGCTGGCAGATCTTTAAGGACGCTTTCCATAGAGCTCAAGAGCTCTTGATCCCCAGGTGTAAAAAATCAGGAAAGGAAGGCAAGAAACCGGCATGGCTGAGTCGAGACCTGCTGGTCAAACTAAAGGGCAAGAAGGAAATGCACAGGCAGTGGAAGCAGCGACAGGTATCCTGGGATGAGTACAGAGACGCCGCACAGTTGCATAGGGATGAGGTCAGGAGAGCCAAGGCATGGCTGGAGCTGAACTTGGCAAGGGAGGCAAAGAATAGAAAGAAGGGTTTCTGCAGGTGTGTCAGACAGAAAAGGAAGGTCAAAGAAAGCATAACCTCCCAATGAGCAAGACTGGCAAACTGGTAACAATAAATGAAGAAAAAGCTGAGATACTCAATGACTTCTTTGCCTCAGTCTTCACTGGCAGTGTCTCTTCCCGCACTTCTCTAGGGGATGGACTGCAAGACAGGGACTGGAGGAGCAAAGTCTCTCCCACTGTAAGAGAAGATCAGGTTCCAGACCACCTGAGGAACATGAACATATACAAATGTATGGGACCTGATGAGATGCATCCCAGAGTCCCTAGGGAATTGGCTGATATAGCTGCCAGGCCACTCTCCATGATATTTGAAAAGTCCTGACAATCAGGTGAAGTCCCTGGAGACTGGAAAAAGGGTAACGTTGCACCCATTTTTAAAAAACATAGCAACCTACGTCCCTAGTTTGGGAACTACTGACCTGTCAGCCTCACCTCTGTGCTTGGGAAGACCATGGAGCAGATCCTCCTAGAAGCTATGCTAGGGCACATGGAGGACAGGGAGGTGATCTGAGACAGTCAGCATGGCTTCACCAAGGGCAAGTCCTGCCTGACCAACCTAGTGGCCTTCTATGATGGAGTGACTACTCGCACAAAGGGAAGAGCTACCAATGTCATCTATCTGGTCTTCTCTAAGACCTTTGACACCGTCCCCCACAACATCCTTCTCTCTAAATTGGAGAAATATGTATTTGATGGGTGGACTGTTGGATGTTGGATAAGGAATTGGTTGGATGGTCACATCCAGAGGGTAGTGGTCAACGGCTCAATGTCCAGATTGTGAATAAATTAGAGATATGGACTTGATGGGTGGTGTTGTGGTTTAATCCCAGCCAGCAACTAAGCACCACGCAGCCACTCTCTCAGTCTCCCATGGTGGGACGGGGTGGAGAATTGTAAGGGCAAAAGTGGGAAAACTTATGGTTTAAGATAAAGACAGTTTAACAGGGAAAGCAAAAGCTGTGCACAAGCAGAGCAAAACAGGGAATTCATTCACTACTCCCCATGGGCAGGCAGGTGTTCAGCCCTCTCCAGGAAAGCAGTGTTTATATACTGAGCATGACGTCATATGGTATGGAATATCTCTTGGGCCAGCCTGGGTCAGCTGTCCCAGCTGTGTCCCCTCCCAGCTCCCCGTGCACCCCCAGCCTTCTCGCTGGGAGCATGAAAAGCCAGACAGTTCTTGACTGCTTAGCAACAACTCAAAACATCAGCACATTATCAACATTTTTCATCCCAAATTCAAAACATTGTCTCACTAGCTTCTATGAAGAAAATTAACTCTACCCCAGCTGAGACCAGGACAGGTGGATTGTTCTGTGGATGAGGAGCTGGTTGGATGGTCGCATTCAGAGGGTAGGGGGCAATGGCTCAATGTCCAGATGGAGATGGGTGTGGTGTCTCTTAGGGGTCCATACTGGGACCAGTACTCCTTAATATTGTCATCAATGACATAGGCAGTGGGCTCAAGTGCACGGTCAATGGCTCAATGTTCAGATGGAGATTGGTGACAAGCGGTGTCCCTCAAGGGTCTGTACTGGGACCAGTACTCTTCAATATCTTCATCAATGACATAGACAGGGGGATCGAGTGCACCCTCAGCAGTTTGCAGACAACACCAAGCTGAATGATACAGTTGACACACCTGAGGGACAGGATGCCATCCAGAGGGACCTGGACAAGCTCGAGGAATGGGCTCATGTGAACCTCATGAGGTTCAACAAGGCCAAGTGGAGGGTCCTGCACCCGGGCTGGGGCAGCCCTCGGTATCATTAGAGGCTGGGGGATGAACGGATCAAGAGCAGCCCTGCTGAGAAGGACTTGGGGATACTGGTGGATGAAAAACTGGATATGAGCCAGCAATATGTTCTCGCAGCCCAGAATGCCAACCGTATCCTGGGCTGCATCAAAAGCAGCGTGGCCAGCAGGTCGAGGGAGGGGATTCTGCCCCTCTACTCTGCTCTGGTGAGACCCCACCTGGAGTACTGTGTCCAGGTCTGGAGCCCTCAGTGCAGGAAAGACATGGACCTGTTGGAGAGGGTCCAGAGGAGGCCACAAAAATGATCAGAGGGATGGAACACCCCTCCTGTGAGGAAAGGCTGAGAGAGTTGGGCTTGTTCAGCCTGGAGGACATGAGGCTCTGGGGACACCTTATTGCAGCCTTTCAGTCCTAGAAGAGGGCTTATAAGAAAGATGGGGACAAACTTTTTAGCAGGGCCTGTAGCAGTAGGACAAGGGTAATGTTTTTAACTAAAAGAGGACAGATTCCAACTAGAAGAAGTTTTTTACGTTGAGGGTGGTGAAACACTGGCCCATGTTTCCCAGAGAGGTGGTAGATGCCCCATCCCTGGAAACATTCCAGGTCAGGTTGGACGGGGCTCTGAGCAACCTGATCTAGTTGAAGATGTCCCTGCTCATTGCAGGGGGGTTGGACTAGATGACCTTTAAAGGTCCCTTCCAACCCAAAGATTCTATGATTCTATGATCCAGAACTCTCATGTTGCTGACCTTTGGATAAAGATCAGGCTGTGAAGAACTGCAGTTTGGTTGCATGTTCAAGGTAGTTGGGCAGCAGACACTTCTCCAGAGCAGACATCCATGCTCTCTCAGAAGGAAAAGCTTCTTGGTGTGCCCCGTGGGACTGCAGGAAAGGCTGGGCAGGGCAGGAGCCCCATTGCTGGGACTGTCTAACATCCACAGACCAAAATGCTCATACATGTCTTGAGATCCCCATAGGAAGTGCAGGGGTGAGGGGATACCCATATAGTTTGCAGTGAATGAGGAGTTGTAGTTGTGTGGGCTGCTCACCTGTTTAAAGCTATGTGCATGCTTGAGAGCGGTGTGGGGTAAGAGATGGAGTTCCTGATAAGGATTCTTTCCAGGTGTATGGTTTTAGGCTCAAAGCCAGCCTGTGGATTTAAGGAAAGACCATCACCAATAGCTCCGTGTGTGAGCAGGTAGCCCCTCTGCCCAAAGCTTTTAGCTAGAGCTGCTTTGTGATGTTCTCAGTGCAACTGGCAAGAAAGAGCCCATACCTGCATCTCGTTTGAGCATGAAACCTGTGCCACTGTAATGCTGATGGGAACTTAATTCAGCATTAAAACAGGAAAGAGGATCGTCAAGATATGAGACATGCTGTACTGAAGCTGCGGTGAGGTTAGAAGTGTTGACATACCAATAAAAGCTCCATGTAAAAATGTTTGGTTAGTATAAAAGCCATTGATGAAAAATCTAAGGATGGGCTAGATGTCATGACGGTTAATCCTCCTCTCTAGTATCTGACCTCTGCGAGGCTGGAAGTAAAATAAGTTAAATGAACTCTGCATAATTCCTTGTGGTTATCTGTCACAAAACCACCTCATAATTCAGCACTCATGCCAGCCTGTTTGGGGGAGGCTCTCCTGCGAGAGCAGAGGGCTGTGGCAGACCAGGACCAAGGCATAACCCACAGGAGCCCATGTGAGAGAGGACATTCACATCGTACCTGCCTACACTTTTCTCTTTTTTCCCCGCTGATGTTGTTGGCTCCAGATTCTGGGTGTTTGAGGACACAGTCATTTGCCATGCTCCAACTCTGAGGAAGAATTTTTCAATTTTTGACAAGGCCCTTAGAATCACATTGCAGAGGAAAGGGTGTATTATAATTATCAATATCAATAGTAATAAAAGTTTATTAAAAGTCATTAAAATGAAAGGGGATGGCTGTAGATCCCATCACTCTGAATTGACTCCCTCCTCTTGTGTTAATTAGAAAACTCAGATAATGGTTCTATGGAGGAGTGCAGGGGAAATTTAATTACGAAAGTTTAATGGGCCACTATCTACTTCCTGCCAGATTAAAAACTGATGATTTACACTATTTTAGATACTACTGAGGGGTCGCTAACAAAATATGTTGCAGAACAAAGAGTAATGCAAGACTTCACTCATAATATTTTGCTCATTTTTAAAACAAAGATGTATTAAGGTAGACCTGAAAACCAAACAGGTGACAGAGCTGTTACCACCAAAAACTGAAAGGGACTATGAGCAGTTTGTTAGTTCCTTCCTTTTATTATTTATTATAACCAAATGAAGAACACATTTGCATATGGAATTTGTGTTCACAAACGTAGAGTTAGGCTCTTCAGTCCATGACCTTCATCCCCTAAAATTTCATGGCGGTTTTTAATAAACAGATATTTAGTGAATTATTATATAATATTTTTGTCTTAAAACATGTGCTAGACTTTGAGAAATCAAAATGCTTATGGCATGTGTGAAACAGACAAAATCAGTTGGCTTTAAGTCCTCATTCTGAGATGCCCTAGACACCCAATTTATGGGCAGTTATGACTAGTCAGAACCTCAAAATGATTCAGTTTTTGGAGAAGGTTGAAATCTGGCACCTGAAATCAGTGTCTATTTTTGAAACATTACTCTTCAGCTCATTAGGAATGATAATTCAGCAGAGTCTGCAAAGCAGCTCCAGGAATCTTTCTTCAAGTCCTCTATTCTGCCTGCTGGTTCCATTTAACGCAGAGGTTTATTATTAAATTTCTGTGTCCGTTTAATGCCGTGATTTATTATTAAATTTAACTCCTCTCCTTAACAAGCGCTATTTTAAGTGAAAACACTGTATCAGATTCAAGTGCAATCGACATAAATTTTCAGTTGCATTTCCTTTAGAATTAAATGCCTAACTCTAAAGGGTTTTTCTACCCAAAAAAGTGGAGCAAAAATTGTCACGTATCAAATGCTATTTTTTAAAATGAGGATGAAAAAAAGAGAGGAGAAGAAGCAGAAGAAGAAACAATGCCCAAAAGCGAAAAAAATCAAATAAATCTAATGTAGTCTGTTTCCTTTTCTGGGTGGGTTTTGGTGTCTGAAAGTTGAGAACTCAGCATTATAAAACCAGGGCTGGTTGTCAGTTCTAATTTAGGTAGATGTAGACAGTTTTATACAGCAGCTTTGTGGCCTGGAGCTGTCTGTCTTGCAGTCAGAGGCCCACTGTGTCAGCTGCATGTCCTTGAACATTTCAGGTAGAATGTAGCTCTGGGAATTGCCATCCTCCTGGACTTCAGGTGTGCAAACGAAGTCTCCTCCCTTTACTAATTTATTACCAGGTAATGAAACAACATAAAGGAGAAAAAAAAAAAAAGGTGTTTGAACAGCACCGTTCTTCATATTCTTCAAAGACCTTAAGCCACCGGGGTATGCACAGGTTGGGAAATACTCATTTTTCTTGGTCTTTTCCACAGGAACAGGGTTTGCCTACCTGCTCTGCAGTCTGGGTGTCTGATCATACCCATCCATATAGCACAGCTGCCTTCAGAAAATTCTGTTTACGCAATGGATATCGGTTAAATGTAAATACATTTACATCAACAGAGAATCTAGCTTTTACTGAGCATAATAGCCTTCTGTGTTTTGAAGGTATATCTAAACTTGTAAATAGTGTAAAAAGCATGACAGGGCACTACAGATACCTAGACTTCACTTGTCTAGACTTCAAATATATAATGCTGAATAGATATCAAAATCGAGTAGATGTCTTCCAAAAGAAGAGAAGCCAAAATGTCTTCCAAAAGAAGAAAAGAAGAGAAAAGCACAGGTAGGAACATTTGCGTGCCTTGCCTTTTGTTTGCAGCGAATGATTCACAGCTAAGCTCTGTAAAGTATTAGTCAAATCACATCACTGTAACCACCAAACCCCAGGAAAAAAACCTTACTTTTGGGGAAGTTACTTTATTAAGACAGCTGTTACAGCTATAGGGCTTCATTCCATCGGTAATTTATATAAAGAGAGAGAGAGAGAAAGAAAAAATATTGAAGTTGATTTCAAGCATGATTTTTTTTTATTGTGATCCTTTATTTGATTAAGATAACACCATAATTAGTCTCAATGCACTAATAAGTTGTGGGTTTTTTCCAGACACTTAATAAGGACCATTCATTCTCCAAGGGGATTGCAACCTGAAATCTTGCTGAAAGACTGGTGCTACAACAGAGGACAAAGAGAAAAGAAAAGAGGTGAATTAACTGGGAAAAATGCCAGTTACTGTCTTGATCACATGAGTGACCATATGCTAAATGACATGGTAAAATGAATGGATGCGCAGTGTGTTGATTCAGTTGCTTTCTTTTCCCTTTTCTTTCTTGTTTGATTGTACATGATGCAATTATTCCACATGGCAGTGTCCACCGTTTCCTTACCGTGTCCACTATTGTGAGAATAATTTGAATGCGATCCAGCCTTTGAGTGGCACTTATTTCACTAAAATGAGGGATTGAAAGCTCTACTAAAGTGATACAGAGCTATGAATTTAAGGCTTCAGCACTCTGAAGTGTTATGAGCCAGAGCCTCAACTAGAGCGATTGGTGAAGCTGCTTTAACATCAGTAAAACTCTTTAAACATGTATGCTAGCAGGGGTTCTCAACGCCTTTACCCCGATAGATTTGCCTACTGGCATAAATTTGGGGTTGGCTGAAAAGAGAAGCCAGTGGTCTTTTCTTGGCAATTCCTGAAAAGCTAGACACTTACTTGAGCACAAATGTGGATCTGTCAACCTTTATGCTCTGAGTTATGTCAGATCTTGGGATACGGATCTGATCCTGCAAGATGGTGAAGAGGACTCATGTACTGCCCAGCGTGTTGGGCTCCTTCTGCCAAGTCCTCACACAGATGTTACATGCACTTCCAGCTGAGAATTCAAGTGGAGAGTTCCAAGTGGAGAGCTTGGCAATCAAATGCTAAAGCTTTAAGATGCAAACTCTGTGCTTTTTTTAGCAGAAGAAATCCAGAAATCTGCATCTAGTACCAAAGATGGAAAAAATACCAAACTGTGGCTAGATGCCAGTTTTATTGGTATACTCATAAAGAAGTTTATCTCAGTATTTTCAGGAGTCTCTCCAGTCCCCTGTGCTTTGTTTATAGAATACTTCTGTTTGTTTTTTTTTTCACATAAATACGTAATGCTAAATAATTATCAAAATCGGATTCAAAAGTTCAATTTTTCAGCTGGTTCTATGACAGATGGCAAAAGAAGGGATGGATGCACAGATAAATAAAATATAAGGAATGAATATAAATCTGCTCTGCATTCCCAGAGAGAAAGTAGTTAAAGAAGATGACTCTTGCATAATTCCAGATTATTTAAACTGAAAACTCTGTACAGGAACAACCACTTTTTGTTATGTGTTTGTTAAGTCCAACCACCAGAGGATTGCCAGCGGGGACTGCAGTATTAATCATGAAAGCCAGGGCTTCTTACAAGTCAAACCACAGGAATTTTTTTGCTGCATATTGATTTTGAACAAACAAGTTACCTAGACAATTAAACAAGTTAAAAAAAGATTACATTGTTTCAGGCAATTATTCACATGTGTGCTGACCTCATTTGGGGAAATAAAGCATTTCACATTTTATTACCCAGAGTGTCAATGAAAAAATATTCAGGTGATATCTCATTAATGGTTTCATTTTCCCAAACATTGTACAAAGTCACTGCAATACAATGCCAAGTCAATCTATCCATTTGATCTTATATAACCTTCAGGGAACATTAATAAAATTCTGACTCAGATATGCCCTCTGTCAGATTCTTTTTAGGCATACAGGTGCTTAAATGTCCTTTACATCCTACTGAATAGGACTTACGTTTAAATTTAAGCACAAATGTCAATACTTTTCTGGACAGAGATGCTTACTGGAATGAAGGCCTCTGCATCAGAATAAACATAGTTGTTGATAAAAGCGTACACAGAGAATTTTGATTCAGGTTTACACAGTCTGTGGTATCATGAGGTTAGAAAATCAAATTGCTAGAGCAATTTAGCATATTCTTGTACCACCACTTATGTTCTACTGTTTGCACAATTTCCTTCTTTTTAAGAGACTCAACATGTATTATAAAGTATTTCTAAAGATTTTCAAACATTTCGTTCAAGAATTGAATTTTGTCAGTGAAGGAAAGAGAAAAAGAGCTTTTACAATTCTCTAGCAATTCTCTAACAAAGTAATTTAGGACTCCCAGAGGAAGACTGGAAAAATCTATCAGCTATTGTAGAAAGTGCATTATAGTGGAAGGAGCTTAGTATGAAACACATGCAATCAATGATGGGATACTTGAACTTGGCTTGTACAGTTATCTCCTTAGGGAAGGTATCCTATAGGTGTTGAACTGCTTTTTCCGAGATCAAGAAGCCACAGAAATAAATGGAAGTGATGTATATGTGTATTTTTAAGCCTTGATGGAGCATGAAGGATTGTTGCAGGCTCTTTCTGAATGCTGTGATTTAGAGTCACCAGGGCAGTTGCAATGGCTCAGTCACTGGACATATGGGTGTTATCAGATCCTAGGCAAGTAAAAGTTGATGTTTCAAACTGGGAACTTTTGAAGTGTTATGTTTCCTCTTTTGCAGGTGGTCCGTTCTGTTTTGGTGTGTTCCTTTGGCTCATTTCTGCAATGGGGAAAGTACCACTGATAATAGCCGACATTAAAAAAAGTCGCTTTTCCAGCTCCCACCGCACAGGTCCCACAGATCCTCCTCACTCCCACTAGCAATGCCTGTGTCCTGCTCTGGCTGCTTCTGTGATCCATCCAACAATAAGGCAGGAAACCAGGGCTGCCTTAGCTGAGCACCTTGCCAGTTGGGCTACTGAATTATGCTGCACCGTTACTGCTTTTTCTCTGTCCTAGTGAATTTTGTAGTCTTTGCTGTAAAGTGTCTCCACTTCCAGAAAAGTGGAGAGGATTCCCCAACAGATTTGTGCTTAGAGAATTCTACTGGGAGTTGAAGATACTGTTTTTAATCTATTTGTACATGCTTTTTGGATTGGTGACATAATGTTGCCCAAAACCCATTAAAATAAATAAAAGACCCATCATGATCTTTTAAATAGATTTTTTTTTTTTTAGCGTTTGGCAGAGGGCAGGTCAGACTTGCAGACTCCACAGTCTTCAAAATACCAACTATTTTTAAAAAACTCATTGAAATGATGCTTTCACAAATTGGTCCAAGACAAATATGTTCTATTCTGAACTTGACTGTACATAGTGCACTTGGTGTCTCATCTGGATGAAATTCTTGGAAGGGTGAGAAGAACAAGCAGGTTAGTGTCTTGGTTCAAACGACATCTCAGGGAAGGCTGCTTATACAAAGTCTCCAATATGGATGTGTGAGAGGAAGTCAGATCATCAGTCTTTAGCCTCTTCCTGAACCCAGAAGGAAAGTGCATGGGACCTGATGCCTCTTAATTTACTAGAGCCCAGAAAAGATGAAGAGTGGCAGACTTTGTGAAAACATCCTTATATTAAATCTTGATGCAATGACTTACTTTTTAAAAAATTATCTATTATTTACAGGGAGACCTCCTAGCCCGTTTGAGACATCCAGGTTTTGGCATAGACCATGAAGGTGGCTATGCAGGGCAGCAGACAGATGGGACAAGAAATCATGGCTACGTGCAGCACTAACGACTGCTGGAGCAAGAGCCCACCTTCCCTGGCACTGGCAGAGCAGCTCCGCAGGTTGGTTCCCTCCGTAGCCTCTCAGTCTCTCCTTCAGCCCAGCAAGGGGTTGCAGGAGTCCCCTGCTCGCCTTGCCCTGCCTCCCCCAAGCTCTCCACGGGTGAGGAGAAGCTGTTCCTGCCTTGGCTGCCCCAGAAGGGAAGAGCAGGGAGGAGTGGGGAACAAAAGGAGGCAGATCAGGTGCTTGCTGTCCCAAACTCTTCCTTTGGCCAGCAGTGCCACACTAGTCTTGTGCTCAGCACTGATGGAGAGGCATAGACTGGCAAGCCATCCTGCTGTGTAAGGTCCGAGTCTTTTGACTGTGTATAGTAATAAACAGGGCCAAGAAACTGCACGGTTTCAGTGCTGGAAGACAGCAGGGAGAAGTCTGTGCCTGGGAGACTGACTTTGCTGCTGCCACAAAAAATAACCTTTGCCTAACTTGCTGGAGAAGTCTTAATCCTGTTGTGAACTGTGAATTTTTGCACTATGGCTGGTGGGTGTGAGCACCAGTCAAGCATTCATGAAGAAAACTTTAGCAAGACAGTTCCTCAGTCAAATTAAATGATGTCTTGGAAAAGGGGTCCTGCCTTGGAGAGCGATCTGAAACTTTCTTCTGTACTTTGTGGTCAACAGAGTCTTCTGCTAAATGGTGCTGTTAACATCTCTCTCTCAGTAACTCCCTGGGAGACAGAGCCTGGCAGACAAGGGTTCGCTCACCCATGAAGAGGAAGAGCAAGTGTTTGAAGAGAAAACTTTATAACTGGTGCTGAGGACATGAATCAGATGTTAGATGACTATCTTGTTTCAATATTAAGATATTCTGTAATTGGTATGTGTAACGAACAAACAACTGTCTTCTTGATATCCTCTTTAGAATGTGTTAGGGAATCTGTTTAAGATTGTGTTAGGATTTATTATTTAAGTATTAATAGGATGATTTAACGTATTTTGTGATCTAATATGCTTTTCAGTACTGTGTCTAACTTGTTGATTTCATCCAGCCTGACAGCTGAATTGCTGTCTTCGTAGGTTAGTAATTATGACTTTGGTGACATACAGTTTTCAATGTTATTTTTGTTTAAGTAGCTTAATAAAAGGAATAAAATCAGAGCCAGGCATATTTTTTCAATAAGTAAAATGAGTCTCAGAGCTCTCATGACCTGGGTGTAGATCAGCCAATCAGCCTAAAAGCTCCCCCCAGTAAGCCCTTTGTTGTCTCACAGGAAAAGTATGTGAACTGGAAATTTACTTGAAACCACCACAATAAATATGTTTGTTCAGGGAAAATTAAAAGAGGTGAAGCAAGAAGCCTGACATGACTTCAGTTTTGAGGAAAAACCTGTTTGTGTCTAATACATTGCAGAAATTGCTCAAGAACATTTTGTCCTTGTGTAAGGATTGCCCTGTAATGCTGCTAATGTCCTTAGGTTGAGACCTTGGGTTATCGGCTGTGTATGTGCCGATCACACAAGTTAAAACTGATTTTTTTTTGAAATGTAGTTTTTATCTTTGTGAGTTCATGACACTTGTTCCTTGAAGCCAGATCTTCTCCTTCCCCTGCATTTTCTTTTCTTTCTCCTTTTGGCCTGACTTGCTTCCACTGTGGGCTGAACGTGCTTCCCAATGGCAGTGAAACCTCCAGATGGCACATTACCAACTCCTCATAAATTAGAACAGGAGAGATGCATAAGACATTGGAATTCTTTGAGGTTTAGGTTTATAGGGATTACAATAAATTCAGTCAGATGGGGAGGGTCATTATGTACTGGTGGAATGCAGATAAGATTGTGCTGCTTTTATTTTTTTCTTAAAATTGCCAGGAGATAATCTCTTGAAGGCTGCAAAAAGTGTTCTGCACTTGGAGATCTCTGTGATTTCACATGTGCAGATTCTGTAGGGAAGGGAGTCCAGAGCCAGATCAGAAAAAGGGAAACTATACTCATGACTTGAGCCCAGTTCTGCAATGCTTTCATACATCATACAAGGCGTGCAAGCCTTGACTGTTCACACTCTGCCAAATAATGGCCTCCAAGCCAGATCAGGGCAAACCACAACTCTAGTTAAATATGGTAAAGGTTTTCCCTAAACAAGGGCTGCAGAACAGGAGCCATTCAGTTCAGGCAGAACAGCGTGTTAGTGCCACACTGCGGAATCCTTTCCTTTGGCGGGCTCAGAGTCAGCCTGCCCGGTTACGAACTTGCTCCAGTTATTAAGAGACAATTAAAGAAAAGCAATGCCATGAAAAATGTGAGATGAAATAAAGCACTCTGTTCTGAAGAAAAACAGAAGAATAAAAAGGGTGTTCGTCGTATTTCTTCTTAAGCCATCACTTTGTTTCGACAAGGGTCAGAACATCACTCCTCCTAATCACCTGGTTAGGCCCCCAAATGTATCCCTGTTAAGTGGAATTCTTTGCTAATACTGTTCTGATTAATTAAGAAGCAGTCTTTCCCATTCACTGTCATCAGTGACCTATCATTCAGTGTCACTATCCTTCACTGTCATTAAGTAGAGTATGCATATACTGTAATAGGTAAGATGATTTCGGAGACAACTATTGATCCTTTCCCAGTGGTCTATTGCTAGTTAATGAGCATTAGTTTCTTTAATGATGTTTAATGTTGGTGAGTTATTTTTAAGTGATACATGGCCTGACCCTGGAAAGTGCTGAATGCCCTTAACTCCTATTGACTTCAGCGAGAGTTGAGGGCACTCATGAGATCAGCCCATAGGTCTTGTGTCTGAAATGGTAGCAAAAGCTTCTTGCTGCATTCAGGCAGGGGTGAGAAACGCTCTACAGCCAGAGAATAGAGCAGGTTCTCATAGAAGGGATTCTAAGGTCTTGTTTTCCTTTCTGTCATTGAAATGGCCAGCTCTTGAGAGAAGGGACTATTTCTACACAGGACAGACACCACTATTCTGCCAGCTCTTGCCTTCCTCTTATTTTCTTCCCATACCTGTCACTGTCTTCTAGCTTCTTCCTTTGCCAGTATGAAGGAAGAGGCATCTCTCAAACTCATCACCGCCCCCATCCTGCTTGCCTTTCCATATTCCCTTTACTTCCAAATTAAGTGGACAGGCAGTCTGTTACCATTATATTAAGTTACTCCAACTCTTCTGAATCTCTTCCAGTTGGCTTTCATTTCTACGCTCTGCTAGAACTGCCTTGATTACCAAAAGCTGCTTCTTGGCAAAATCTCAAAGTTGAAGTTTCTTCTCCTCCTCTTTGACCTTACCATTTTTTTGGTGAATATAATACTGTTCTGTTCGGTATAGTGTTCTGTCCGTGCCTTCTCCACTGCTTCTTGTGTTTGCCCTGCTATTCATTACTTTATCATCCCTTTGGTGTGCATTCCCCTCCCTTTCCCTACACTCTGTCCACAGCACATGGTCCTGTGACCCCCCTCTTCAAACAATCAACATTTTAAAAAATGCAGGACAAAAAATATTTGCTCTTACATTCTTTGCATGTACAGTTTGCTCCCATATTATTTGGCTAATATGTACAAGCCTTATGGCACATAAGATTCAGTCCTAGGTGATTTTCCATTTTCTCTTACATAAAAGAGACGGTGTCCTTAAATCCTTGCACATAACAACAGTACAGGGCTAGGAAAAGGAACGTATTTGACTAGAGAGAATAGAATTTGTTTCCCAGAGATGTGGGCAACACTGATTTCTGTCTGTGGGGAATACTGTAATGTTCTGCATGGACTCACAAGAGTTACTTCTGGTCTTTTTTTAAAATTTTTTTTTTTTTTTTCATGCTTTAAGTACCGTGCAACACAAGTTATGGTAACTATACCACCTGACTTTACAGAAGATGTATTGAAGAAATAGTCCCAATCTGAACAGCTGATAACTTTGATACAAATTCTAAGATAGAGTAGGTGTGCTGTGACGTGTGTGCCCAGCAGTCGAATTTACCGTTTTGGTGGGTAACTTCATGTACAGGAGAATGAAAATACATCCTTGGCAGGCCTGTCTTGAAGAATAAGTATCAGAGACTGCTCATGTTAGAATTATCCCTGGAGAAGGAGATCAATGTGCAGATGATGCGATTGTAATAAGGAGATAAGTTGCACAGATACATATCTTTGTCCTGCGCAAGCATAATTTATTGCATGGACATTGTCTGTACACTGGAAGGCGGTGGGGAAACGCAGCTCTGCACAGTGTGAGTACATTTAGAGACACTTCTTCTTCCCCTGTATAAAACGGGCTGGTTTCTGTCCCTTTATCTGATCAAATCACCAATTGTAATTTTTTTAATTTAACAAATGAATAAATGTGAAAATAGAACCGAAGCAAAACCTGAAAAAAGAAGATCCGGTTGCTCTTTTTGCTCTGCTCACAAACTCTGATTTTCTGGTCAGCAGATACACCCATGGTGCTCCACTGGCCCGGCGGCACCCCGTTACAGCTCGGCGTGCCGCGCCGGAGCCGGTGCCCCGGCGTGCT
>NW_010512872.1:0-25296 GCF_000687285.1 Phaethon lepturus
GGCTGCGCCTCCCTGGGGACCCGCAGACGAAACCCACTGGGAAGCAGCGGTGTGCCATGTTTGCTGCCCAGCGACTGCTCGCTAAAGTCTTAGTTTTGCCTAATGCCCCTAATGCCGCGTTGGCTAATGCTATGGATAATGGTCCAGTGAAGGATTGCAGCGAAAAACAAAATGCGTGGGAGATGGGCTGCGTTTTTAGATACCGAGTTGTAAAACTGTCAGTCTTGGAAGTCCGGTGGCGATAGCTTCCCGCGGGCTGTTGCTTTCGCTTTTGCTTCCTGATACTAATCTCTGCATAGGAACGGCAGAGTTGAGAAGGGTGATAATGAAAACGGGATAGAGAGGAATACTGTTAGCAAAACACTGATTACCTGGTTTCCAGGCCTTTATTAATTTTTTATTGTAGCTATGAAAAGTATATGCTTTTAAGAAATCACGGGAGTACAAATCCAGCTAGAGCACAGGTCTCTTTCCTTGAGTTCATTTTTACTTTTGTGTGCCTGGCCAGGAGTAACATCTGAGAGTTCTGTGTGACAAGTTGTAAGAAGTTTGTTTTTAGTCAGACTTGTTGAGCAGAGCATATTAGAAACAGCTTTTATCTAAAACCTTATCAGCTTGTAGAAGAGAACAGCTACTGGTTTGCCTTGTTATTCATATAACTCAGGCTCTTCTATTGAAATACTTTGTAAAACTTGTGGATATGCTTAAGTGTAATTCCAAATTGTCCCTTTGATTTGAGTCTGCCACTGAGAGCCTATCCAATTTTAACATTGTACCGGTGAGCTAAACATATGCAGAAGAGTAGAAGCCTGCGTTTTCTGCACCGTTTTTTACCCCCCTTTTTTTTTCTACCTTACTATGTCATTTGTGTACTCCTGCAGTCCATTGTAATTTAACATCTCCTGATTTTCCAGTTAGTCATTAGGCATAAATCTAATTGGGGTATGCTTATCGTTTCACTTACTATAGTTTGGGGTTTTTTTAATTTATTTTTTATTGACTTTCAAGGCTGACTTGGTTGGACTCTATTAGATAAAGTACATGTTGAATCAGAGACATCTTTGTTTTAAAATATAATTGGCAATGTTTTATACAAGACGGTAACATTTTGATAACATATGGAGTGGGTGGGCGAGAGCAAAAAGAGAATTGTTCTGCAAAGAGGAGATTTGCTATTAGGAGAATAAATTGCTTTTGTCAACATTTGTGATATTGTTGAGGGTTTTCCTTGGTTATTAAAGACTAACAAACTTGAGCATCTGAAAATGCTTTTTATTTTTATAAACAAGTTGTGGAATATTTTTTTTAACAGAATATTAATACAAAAAAAATCTAAAATCTAGTAGTTTTGAATACCAGACAACTCACAAATATGTGATTTCATTAGGTATACTTTGTTGAAAGGCAGTAGTGTTGTCCTCATGAGTGAAGAACAAAATCAAAATACTCAAAATCCAAGTCTGAATTAAGAACATGAATATGTATTCTTAGGAAGTTCTGAGGCCTTTCCGTCTAACTTACAAAAATGGCTGCAGTGTAAAAGTAATTTTAATAAGAGAACTGTTAAATTCTGATCATTCTTAGCTAGATTGAAGCTTCTGTTGAGGTCTAATGGTCTGGAGTATTCTCTTCGGAGAAAAACTTCCTTTGCTTCTGGTTTTAGTAGTACTGTTTTCAGTTGTAGATTATGTCACTTCTTGTCATCTCCAATTAAAATACTAAAAGCTTTCTGGGTAGTGGAAGTTTTAACAAAATTATGCACTTAATCATTTGCACTTGAGGTTCTCAGGCTTTTTCGCTTTTGGACTAAGCAAGCTTTCTGAGTGTGTGTTACGAGAGAGGAAACAAGGTAGAAATGTGTTTTTAGGCACAACCCATTTTCATTAAAAGATGCAAGACCATGGGTAGTTACCAGGGTAATAAAGATTAACTGTCTTTGCTTTATAAAATATTTCTAAAGGAAAAGTAGTGGCAACAAAGATAGGAATAAATCTTCTCAAAATTCTAATTAAATCTTCATTCTTGTGGTGGGGGTAAAGGCATTTGACATTATGATGTTCATGTGCATATATTAATAAATGGAAACATGGCTGTTAGGAGAATTAGTCATGGCATCCTTTGAGGTTTTACATCATGGTGTTCTGTGGTACATGTTTTTAAACACCTTGATTGCGTGATTTTTTTTTTTTGTAGGTAGACTTCATAATTTTTTAATATGCACTTAAGCAGACGTGTGACAAACAGTAAAAGCTTTTGCCCTGCAGTGTATGAACTAGATGACAGTGCAGTCATGAGTTTACCGATTCAGTTGCTCAAAGCCATGTTCAAATATAAAGTAGAAGTACTAATTAGTTTGCTAAGTAGCTTCTCTTGGACCTTGGGGAAGCATGGTACAGAGCCAGCATTCAGGGTGGTTAGTCCCATGTAGAGTCTAACTGGACCTATCTAGACCGATTTCTGCAGTATCTCATCTGAGTTTGTATGCTGTGCTTCTGATGAATTCTCACTAAAATCTTTATCCTATGGTAAATAGGACAATCAGTTACTGACTTTCTACTAACTACCGTGCTTATGTATCTCAAAATTCATGTGCGTTTTTAGTAGAGGCTCTTTCTTCAGGAAGTTTGTTGACATGTAGCCCTTAATTTTTGATGTATGGTTTCATTGTTAGTAATTATTTAAAATGTACAGATTCCTGAAGATGATTAGGTGATCAGTTGTACCTCTACCGTTGCTGTAGTGTAGACATAACACCTGTAATGCAGGTCTGAAAAGGGGTCTGTAAAGTTTATGCATTTTAGTCAATCACATTTGCTTCAAACTCTGTTAATGATTTTGTTCCTTTTATTTCTGTAAAAGTGAAATTGCTGTCTTGTGTTTATAGATTGATTTGGATACTATTGATGTCAGCAATCTCAACAGGCAGTTTTTGTTTCAAAAGAAACATGTTGGAAGATCAAAATCACAGGTGAGGAAAAAGTCAAAGCTGAAGTCTTAATATTATTTTATGGACAGTGTTAGAAACATGTCACGGTTTTGTTTGTACTGTGAAGTGGTAGGTGTTGGTTGATCATGGCTATCTACAACATTTCATTATAAAAGTATTTAAATCTCTTAAGGTAATCAACTTACTAGATACTCAACTGGTATTGAGTCTATCTTTAGTAGGAAGGAAGAAATAATAAGTGGATTTTTTTGTTTTTGTTTGTTTTTATTTCTAGGTTGCCAAGGAAAGCGTGTTACAGTTTTATCCAGAAGCTAATATTATAGCTTACCATGATAGCATCATGAAGTATGTTTGTTTTTAAGCTCTAATTACATGTTTTGATTTGCAAGTACTGTGTTATTTAAATGCTACAATGGTGTGCTTTGAGATATTTTACAAAGTTACTGCAGTAAGAAGAAATAGCTATAAATATGAGATTACTACACACCTGAGTGGGAGTGTCGATTTTGCATTTTCTTAAGCTCTGGTAGTAAGCTGTAGTCATTTGCTTCTGTCTATTTTTCATTATATTAGTAACATTTACCATATAAGTTTCTACACTGTAAGGATGCCCTGATGTCTTGAGCAAGAATTAGATTAAAATAAATGTGAATGTTGAGTCCATGATTGAAAAAAATGAAGTCCTTTGTGTGTGTGGAGGTAACTGTGTATCATTTATATATCCCCAAAACTGTTAAAAGCTAGTCTTTATGATCCATAACAAGATCACATAGATTTTCTTTAGCTGTTTCCTATGTTTTAATTTATATTTGCCCAGTTTCTTAAAAATTGATACTCTGTAATATTAAGTTTTGAACTCTGATGTTGCTGTTAGCCACTGAAACACTGACTGATTGCATTCTTCTGAAACTGTAAAACTATTAATCCTGTTTCCTCTTCACTTTCTCTTCTTTGCCACCTTCTTTAAATTGGAAAAATGCAATGAAAAGATACTAAAGTGTCAAGATTTTGAAATTCCATATCTTGGCTCCTGAGGGTATGGGGGCACAATCAAAACCAATTGAGCTATGGCAGGATAAAGAATTATCAACAGTCTGATGAGCTATGGTAATGACAGTGTGCACGTTTTAGCCTCAGCTGATGGTTTTTAAGGTCAGTTACCACAGTTCAGCCAATTTGCTCATTAGGTCAGAGCAGTATAATCAATTTTTCATTGTCTGCCTATTTCATTGGTCAAGTTAGTAACTGCAATAGATTCTTTCCAGCAGCATAGAATTCATGCTTTCGCCCAGCTTTAAAATGAACAGAAGACAAATGGGGCAGTTAAAGGCTAGCAGTAAATTTATAATATGTGTAACTTATCACATGAACAGCAGTCCACCCTTTGCATGTGTATAGTTTCTCTTGTGGCATAATAACCAACAACTTTGTGCCATTTTGAGTATTGTTTTTCTTTTCTGTAGCCCTGACTATAACGTAGAGTTCTTCCGCCAGTTTACGTTGGTTATGAATGCTCTGGATAACAGAGGTGAAGTTTTCACTATGTTTTTATATTGGAGATGAAAATACTGTTGCTTGTTCATAGAAACAGAACTTTAATATGTTCTACTGGTAGTCCTCCTGCAGTGTCAGTTAAGTAACAAGTATCCTCTTAACCCATCTGTAGTTTGACTAATGCTTGTGTGCTTCACTAGAAACTTGAAAGGGTAGTTAGTGCTTTTACAGGTGTTCTGAAAGTAAATATTAACTGCTCTGTTGCTGCTTTATGGGAACTGATGAGTATTGTGTGTACATATGTAACTTTATTCAGTTGAGTTTGATATATATAATAGTGTCGATATATTTAATAGCGTCGATATATTTTGTGTTACTTGGACAATTGACTTTGTGAAAAAGGCGTAGCACTCTATAATGAAATAAGGCAGAGTAAGGATAAATGTTTGCATAGGAAGCTAGTTTGAATTTGGAGAAGTAAAACTTTTTTCCGAATTACTCACATTTGTCTTTAAAAACTCTTGATTTGCAGCTGCCCGTAACCATGTGAACAGGATGTGTCTGGCTGCTGATGTTCCTCTTATAGAGAGTGGAACTGCAGGCTACCTTGGACAAGTAACGGTTATTAAAAAGGTTAGGTTGTGTATTACTCTTGTCACTTTAAGTTTAAATCATTGGCTATTTTAGACAACAGGGAGTTGGGTGTTTTGAGATACAGTTACCGTTCATCTGGTAATAGCGTGTACTATCAGTAGCCTTCAGTGTGACAAGCAAATATTTCACTTTTCACCAGGGAGTGACAGAATGTTATGAATGTCATCCTAAACCAACTCAGAAGACTTTTCCAGGCTGCACAATCCGAAATACGCCATCGGAACCTATCCATTGCATTGTGTGGGCTAAGTATTTGTTCAAGTGAGTGATATCTTAAAAAAAGAAAACAGGTATTGTGGTTCACTCTTCTGGTTTCTAAGCCTACAGACAGAGAAATAAAGTGGACACATACTTTTGGGTTGTTCTGTTGTTGTGGGGTTTTTTGGTGTTGTTTTGGGGTTGTTTTTTTTTGTTTTTTTTCTTAATGAATGTGAATTATAGTGAAAACCTCCAGGTCTCTGACCTGGATTCTGAGGTGTTTTTTGGGAGGAGTGTGTTTTGTTTTTTGGGGTTTTTTTTGTCTATTAATATAAAGATGGAAGGTTGGTTAGTACTTAGGCCTTGCTCTAATATCACAGAAAATCTGTCAGAGTAGTTCAGCACAGCAGCGTAGGTTGATGTTACTTTATTCTTCACCTTTGTGTGAAGTTAACGCATTTTTCACTTTAATGCATGTATTAACATATGCAAAGTTTGCTGGGATCTTGGAGGGTTGTAAGAAATGCATTCAGTACTGTGATATAAATATAAGGTTAGGTGAACTACTGAGTTATACAGAACTGTTAATAAATTCATTTTTGTATTGGACATTTTGTGTTGTCATTGTTAAGTCCACGTGTGATGAATCACAACAATTTAAAAAGCAGTGTATGAAGTGACACTCTGATAGCAAGAATTCTAAAGTGGTTATATATCTGTTAGCAAATATTTCAGGCTTTAAACAGATATGATGAAATTCTAGTATTGTGTTGTTCTTAATTATTATATAGCCAGTTGTTTGGAGAAGAAGATGCTGATCAAGAAGTCTCTCCTGACAGAGCTGATCCTGAAGCTGCCTGTGAGTGTGATATAAGCTGGTAGCTTACCCTGTTACTGAAATGTTCTACATCAGAGATTAAGATTTGTTTCTGTCCATTTCTTAAGGTTAGAGAGTTCAGCTCCATTTTCTTTTAAGAGGATTCCAATTACTGTACTGTTGGACAACAAGATTTTGGGACATGTTAACAGTAGCTTCCCTTACAGACCTTCATGTACACCATGCGTAACTTGGTTCCCTCATACTACCACGTATTAGATATTTGAAACAATTTCAGTGTTTTTTTGTTAACTTGATGCATAGTGCATACCAGAGATTTTGTATGAAGAATGTGCAAAAAGTACTCTTCAAAATGACAACGGTTTTAATAGTTTCACCTGTCAGAACTGTGGCCCTTGTGGGAAGCCTAAAACATCTTTTGAAATGATTACTTCAGCTGTTCTGCAGACTTTTTAATATAGTCGAAGGTGGGTCACTGGCATTCACTAGTTGTTCTCAGTGTGGGTAGAAAGCCACAAAGTTTGTGAGAAACACAATTGATACACTTGCTAATCATCAAGCTCTAGTTAACACATCCAGGTGTAAGATATATGATTTATCTGTTTGGAGACTCCTGTTCACTGCAGCAAATGGTCTTTGCTATGTATACAGAAATTTGAAGTGAAAATTAAATATAACTGATGTTCACGGGGTAGCATTTTTTTTCCCCTATATATTTGGATTTGATGGAGCCCTTCCTTCCCTGCAGGTGAGAGCCTTGTTTTTTGAATTGAGGACTGAGAACTGAGTGGTATTTGTAGTCACTCTGCATTTTCCATTCCTAGCCGAGGGATTGCAAGGAAGTACAAGGTTTATGATTGAACTGTTCTAGCCTGAAACACTTCAGTGTTGATCTACATAGGAAATATGCCTGTTTTGAGTGATGTTTTTGTAGCTATTCAGTATTTTGCTGAAAGGACAGTAACTGTAGTTACTGTGAAGGTGAATAGGCATCATTGTTGCTTCTTTTGGATCCTTTGATAGATGAATGGACTTGGGAGAGTGAGAGGATCCTCTGACTCTTCAGATTCTCTACATCAGATAGTCATCACCTGACAGGTGGTTCCTACAGGCATTGCAGAATGAAATAGCTGAATCTTAAAAAGAGTGGTATATCAACTCACTTAAAACCAATGGCTGCTGCAGTACTTGAAAGGTAGCAGACACAATACTAGGGCAATTATAGGAAGGCCTGAGCTGTAGCCTCATGTCTGTAGCGAGCAAACTGTCTGTAGCAATAGTGCTGTTTAGAATCAGTGGACATACGTGATGTATCAGGGAAGAGTCAATGCAGGCTTTGTAAGGGGATGTGCCTCGCATGGCTCTGCAGGTGCTTTGAAGGAACCGACAAACTGGTGGACAAGCGTATCTGGTTTACACTGGTTTGAATCTGCAGGGAGCACTCAAAAGCTTCCTGTGAGGATCCTGAAGTTGCTACGCAGCCATGGGGAGAAAAAAAGGATGAAGATCCTGAAGTGGATAAACTACTTAAAATGATAGAGATGAATGGTTGTTTAGAGGAGTGTCCTCAGAGTGGGAATGGGACCAGTGCTGCTCAGCACACATGATTAAGCAAAGTCACTCAGAATAATAAAGATTGAGGGCTAACTGCAAAAAGTAGTAGAAAGCTTCACAATACAGAATAGCTGGGCAATGAGACTTTGGGTAGATTTAGTGCCGATAAATATGAAATGATGCATTAGTGAAAGGAGGGAAACATTCACAAATTTACAATTAAAGTTACGGCCTCTAAGTTTGACTCATTCAGTCAAAATGTTAATAGATAGTTTTATGAAAGCATCAACCTGCTGCTTATTAGGAATCATGATAGCATGCTGGATGTGGCTGGGAAAGAAATACAAAATTAATAAGCATCTGTATGCGTGGAATTTTTTTGAATAGGGATGACCAGAGGTAGCATGCTGATTTTTTTGTTTGTTTGTTTGTGTTGAAGCTCTAACCAAACTAAGATTCTTCAGCCAGGAAAAGAGACTATTGAAAGGGGATGGTTAGAGATTTATGAAATCACAACATTATGTGGAGAAAATTAATAGGAAACAATTGTTCACTGTTTCTGCCAATAAAGGAATTAGGTGACATCAAGTTAAATTAGTGAGTTGCAGAAGCAAACAGGAGTAGTCACACTGTGTCTAATTCAGCTTTTGTTGGGTCCAGTAAAGCCATTTTATGGTCCCTGCATAATTTTGGTTGTTCACTCTAGGGGAAATATTTGGGTGTGATTTTCTTTTTTCTTTTTTTTTCTTAATTAAAATACTTGGTTAACACTTTATTAATAGGGGAGCCAGCAGAAGCAGAAGCCAGAGCACGAGCATCCAATGAAGATGGTGAGATTAAACGTATTTCAACTAAGGAGTGGGCTAAATCAACTGGATACGATCCAGTTAAACTTTTTACTAAGGTATCTTCTTTAACCCAAATAAATATCTTTCTTTGAAGTGTATGAGGTGCTTTAAAGTTAAGCCAAACTCCAGTGTGGACTCTTGATGCTAGTCATCAGTCATGCCATTGTGTTATGACTTTCACCAATTTTGCTGTAGAATTGGTCTTTTACAACATTTGCTTATGTGTTGTATGTTGCCGCTTTATGGCATTCCATCTGCATCTGTACAGATGGCTTCAGCAGCTTGTCCATACTTACAGAAAAACTTAATTATCATTACTTTTAATATGAAAAGGTAAACTTGAATTCTGAGTTTCACTGGGCATAATCAGAACCAATCTGAGGACCTAAAAGCTATGAATCGTCTTCTGTGTGTAATCAGACTCTGGCATAAGAAACTACAAACTGGTTTAGGAGTTTTCCTTCTAAATAGTTGCTGAAATTGGATAAATAGATGAAATTAGTATAGAACCTAGTGTTGATAGGTAGTAATAACTTTACTGTGGAAATTCATTGGCATGTAGGTAAGACATGTACTTATGGGGGAGGGTATACAAAGAGCTGTAGTGATTGCTTCAGTAGGCACATGAACCCACTGTTTGGACTGTTTCTTGATTTTTTTACTTTATCCCCTCACCCAATTAATCAGAGCTGTATCTGCTTTATGCAATAAGTATTAAAGAATGGGGAATAAGAAGTTTTTCCAGCCTGTTTTTTCCTGTGGAGTTTAATTTTTATTTATGTGGTTGAAAATATTTTCAAGGAGAAAAGCAAAACCTCATAAAATCTAATGCTGATTTTTAATTTCACAGCAGATGTAAAAATAAAGTATGTCTTTTTTTTTTTCCCCTTTCATTTTAATGTTTTTTGTTGTTTGGTTGTTTTTGTGTTGTTTTTTTTTTTTTTTTTAATGTTTCCTAGCTTTTCAAAGATGATATTAGATATCTGCTGACAATGGATAAGCTGTGGAGGAAAAGAAAGCCTCCAGTGCCACTGGACTGGGCTGAGGTACAAAATCAAGGTAATTGTCCCTCTTCCCACTGTATATTTGTAAGTCATACCTGCTGTTTGTTAATGCATCCCTGCAACATGTACATTTCTCACTGTCACTGTTGAGTACTGATAATTAACATATTAATTCTTTGCAATTTCTGAAGATTTTGAATTTTTCTCTACATAGAGAACATTTTTTCTAAAACTGTTTTGCAATTGTTATTTTAGATACTCAGTATTTGCTGTAGAAAATTCACATTTCACAAAATTACACATCAGCTTATTCTAGGAGACCTTACCGTAAGCACTTAAACATTTATCTTAGAAAGCTGAGTTTTGCTGAAAAATTGTGTACATCTAGGCAATTGATATAAGTACAGCTATAGTTGCAGTTTTAAATGCAGATTTGTTGCAAAATGTTGGGGCTACTGCAGTGTAAGGATGTTGTTCTTCAATTTAGAAAATACTTAATTTTGCTGAAATTGGAAAATTCTTTATAAGTGTTCCTGATCTTAATTTTTTTCTTCCTTTTCCCAAAGAGAAAAACATATCTGACCAACAAAATGAATCCTCTGCAGTCTTGAAGGATCAGCAGGTTCTTGATGTCAAGAGCTATGCACACTTATTTTCAAAGAGTGTTGAAACCCTGAGACTTCACCTAGCTGAGAAGGGTGATGGAGCAGAGCTTATATGGGATAAGGTTGGTTTGCCAAATTTGTATGATCCAGTTATACTCGACATATGTAGTACAAATATTAACTGGACTCATTCAGTTTCATTCCAAAGTAGTACTACTTAGAATAAAAATGTCTGGCACCTCACTGAAAACACTTCCCATATGTAAACAAATAAATACTTTAAACACTCTATTTTGTAACTCGCTGAGTGTAAGGATTAACTATTGTGATGTAAAATAACTTAATTCACCAACTTTAAAAAGCACAAATTCAGAAGTATTTGTTATTTTGATTTTTGAAAATATTTTAATAATGCAGCTTCATTTTTTCTTTTTACCTTTCTCTAAAACATGCACAGCTTATACAGTGGTTTGTAGCTAGAGTTCTGCTGAGTTGTACATAGTAATTAGCTCTGACGATAGGCATGTGATCTGTTACAGGTGTTGCTGAAGAAAAACAAGAAAATAATTTTTCTCTTTTAGCACCAGAGACAGTGTAATCTTCCTGCAGTCAGTTGTCATTTGGCATAAGAAAAGAAAGTAGTTTGTAAATACAGGGGGGACAAAGTAGTAAAAGAGTATGACAACAGATAGTAAAAAATACTTCCTTCTGAAACACTGGTTTTTGACATAAAACATTGTAAGATTTAGCATTTAGACATTATTTTGAACATACAAGGCGTTTTATTAATTCTAATACACTCATTCACTACTAAAATGTTAAGTACAATTTCTAGTATTACTGCTCTCTCTAGACATACTATTTGAAAGAGAAAGTATGTTGACTCAAAAATGCAATAGTGTACAGACTTCTTTTAACTTTGTTTTTAAGATTTTAGCAACCATGAGTTGCAAACTTTTTCCAATGAGTAACCTGATTTTTAAATACTTTTTGTATTGACTTCTTGTCAGGATGACCCATCTGCAATGGATTTTGTCACTTCTGCTGCGAACCTCAGGATGCATGTTTTCAGTATGAATATGAAGAGCAGATTTGATATCAAGTGTAAGGATAAAATATAACACTTATTTAAATAATAATCTAAACTTCTAATTTTCATTGACTGTTAAAAATTTGCATACTCTTGCTTATTTTGCAGCAATGGCAGGAAATATTATCCCCGCTATAGCTACTACTAATGCAGTAATAGCTGGTCTGATAGTGCTGGAGGGTTTGAAGATTTTATCAGGAAAAATAGATCAATGTAGAACAGTAAGTAGAAATAAGATACTTTTACTTTCTTGTTACTCATTTAAATGTCACATTTAACGTGCTTTGATTATTGTGTAGTTTTACTGTCTCTCACTTCTCGCTTCAGTAGATTCTGAATGTGGTGGGAACTTTCAGCCACAATTAAAAGAGAAGTGGAAGTCTCAAGGATCATTAAGTTCCTCTGATTTAATTGGCTGCTGGATAGGAGAGAGAACCAGACTGACATCACTTGAAACATGGTTGCTTCATGTTACAGATCTGTTTGGCAATAGCTGGTCAGTCAGCGCAGGTGTCACTGCGGACTGGCTGTAATACGCACTTTCTCCTGCTCAGCAGGCATGTCAAAGAGGATTAGGGAACAGGACAACCTGTGAGACTTATGAGAATAAATCTGTAGGAAAACAGGTTTTATGAGTGCTGTTACTTACAGAATAACTTGTTTTATTCTTGTCTGTCCTCAAGATTTTTCTGAACAAGCAGCCAAATCCCAGAAAGAAGCTATTGGTTCCTTGTGCTTTGGACCCACCAAATCCTAACTGTTATGTATGTGCAAGTAAGCCAGAAGTGACAGTGAAACTTAATGTACACAAAGTTACTGTTTTAACACTCCAGGATAAGGTAAATCCTTTTTATTCTAATACTTTCTTTTTATTCTAATATTGTAAATTATTAAAGTTAGGGTTTTGTTCAGTATATTTGGACTGAATATTGGCTGTTTAATTTGCTGTTTATATTTTGCATTTCTCTCAGCTACAAGACCACCTAGATGAGCCAGTATGCTTCTTGCTCATGTGTGCTTGTATATCTTGTGAAAGAATGTTTGTACTTTGTAACTTTTTGGTGGTTTTAAAGCCTATTTGTATCCAACAACAAAAAATTAAACTAGTATTTCAGTTGTATAGTTCTGTAACCACATTGCATAGCCACAACTGATTTGTAATTCTGTTGTTTTATGAAGTATTCTTAAAATTTTTTCAACATATCCGAACCTGTAGACAGCAAAAATGTTCATGGAAGTAAAAAAAAAAAAAAAAGTATAGGCTTTCAGCAGATGCCTGAAAACAAGCCAGGATAAGAAATATATCTTTCTTTATATAAAAGATATTTAAAAGAAAGCTATATTTTTATAAGTGTTTTAAAGTCAGATAATGGTTAAATAATCATATTAATCTTTCCAGATAGTGAAAGAAAAATTTGCTATGGTAGCACCAGATGTACAAATAGATGATGGGAAAGGAACTATTCTTATCTCTTCAGAGGAAGGAGAAACAGAAGGTATGCATACTGAAGCTTTTAAGATAAGAGTGGATAAAAACTAGGAAGAAACCATGATACACAGAATGGAAGTATAGCAAATGTTCTAGTGTTCATCCTGTAGACTAATATTTGAAGAGAACTGGATTTGCAAGTATTTTAAGTGGCTCAAGAATAGTTAGTGGTATTGTCTACAAGCCTGTATGTCCAGTTCAGCTTTCCTATATAAAGTACTTTTCACCTGGAGTGTCAGGATTCCTTTCAAGTATTGATATTCAGCTATAAAAGTGCACCAGTTATTTTCCTCTGTTTGCACATCCCCTTCAGTTTCTTGTTCATAGATTGTGGTCTTTTTATGACACTTGTAGGCACTATTGTAATACAAATATTATCTCCAAAATGTTCCTAAATGTAATAATAGTGAAGTGCTTGAACATGATGCATGAGGGGTAAATAAGTCAAACAAGTAGTTTTAACTCCTGATAGGCTTGAATGTCAGCTTTTACTTTAAATATAGCTAATCAATGTTAATCTTATGTTTCTACATAAAACTTCTGGAGTGCTCATTTCATCATATTTATTCAGATGTAAAGGATCTTTATATAAATAGCTTGTATACACTGAAGTTTTTCACTATTTTTATAGCAAATAACCACAGGAAATTATCAGATTTTGGAATTCGAAACGGCACTCGACTACAAGCAGATGATTTCCTCCAGGACTATACACTGTTAATCAATGTGCTTCATAGGTAAAGATTCTGAAATAATTATTTTTGTATATATATGTAGGACAGTCCCACAGGGAATTTCCAGCTCAGAATTTTAAATTCATGAATAAAGCTCAAAGATTAAGCTATGGAAAGAAAATATAGAGGTAAAAAATGAATCATTATTTTTTATTAATTTAGACTTTAGAGGATTTGGTTTGTTCTGGTTTTGTTTTGTTGTTTGTTGGGGTTTTTTTAGCAGTAATTGGGGAAAGTTTATTTTAATAATTTGTTATTAACACAACATGAAAATACAGTGCAAAACCAAACTTACTTTTAGGGTAGCCAGAAGTGAGAAACTGCTTTTCAAAAAAAACAAAACAAAATAAAAAAAAGGCAAAAAATCCCCCAGCCTCCTAGGGTAGTAGATCCTCTGCTTCACTGCCTGTGTTCAGATACAGCAATGCAAACAGAAGTCACTTTGAAATAACTGGTGTGTGTATTTAACCCTGGATAAGTAATATATATATGATATACAGTAAATTAATACGCTGCACTTTCAGTGAGAATAGGAATGTGACATTGAAGAAGAAGGGTAAGCTCAGGTAATGATTTTTTGCATTCCTAAGCATTTTAAGTCATGGTACTGGGTGGAACAGTGTTTTTTGAATAAACGAAGCATAAATTATAAAGGAGGACTGAACAGATTTTCCTCTTTTTTAATACGTTTTTCTCATTTTGTTATATTTGCAGGGTGCTCTAATACTTGAATGACATACTTTCTTTGTGAAAAAGACAGTTTTTAATTTTCACCTGGTTGTTTAAAAGCGTATGTATTTTTCCGCAGTGAAGACCTAGAAAAAGATGTAGAATTTGAAGTCGTTGGTGATAGCCCTGAAAAAGTTGGCCCTAAACCATCAGAACCAACATCCAAGAACATTACTAATGGTAGTGATGATGGAGCACAACCCTCAACATCAACAGGTAAATAACAGTAATCAATATTAAATAAAACAAAATAGTCTTTCAGTAGTGCAGTCCAATTAAAATAATTGTCTTCAGTTTTATGACTTAACTTTGCCAACATGAAATCAGGCATTTAAGTTGCCTCTTGTATAAATATAATATTAAATAGAAAAATGCACATTTAAGATTGCTACAAAAGTTTATAGTAAGTACACCTTGAAGTTTTATTTTTTAACTCACAAGGGCTTGTCAATGGGGTGTCAGCTTAAGTGCATCATTTGCACAGAAATAAAGTTAGACCCATTCTATCTGATGGTCACACTATTGCTTGACCCCCCCAAAAAAAAATCAACCAAATTTGTCACTTTCTCCCTACAGATTAAAAATTACGTTGTGGATGTCTTTGATCGTGTTTCACTTTGTTAATTTAAGAAGACGTCTTTTATTATCTGCTTAAAAAATAATTATTTTTTCACCTGTCAAGCAAAGCATGGCAAGACAATAGTATTTGCTAGCCAGGAGGAAGTACAATCACCTTCCTAATGTAGAGTGTTTCTTTGAACATACTCAAAATAGTTTAACTTAAATGAATTTGGGAAGCTTAAGCACTGAAGGCTAATGTACTGGAAACATCATACTGTTCTATAGGAATAGCATATGAGTCTGAATACTTGTGGCAAATATAAGTTAGATATCTGTAGTTCTGTCTTAGACTTCTGTATGCTGTTCCTTTGCCTGTCATATGGGCCAGTTTAATATATGTGCACAAGGATGTAGTCACTCCCACTTGCCTCTTGTTTCAGGGGAGATGAAATGTTAAGACTATTGCTAAAATCGATTTCAAATTATATATTTTTAAAAATAGCATAAAATTAGTTTTTACAGTGAATTGTACTTCAAAACAAACCAATATCCACTAGATGTCTTGCAAGTTCATGTTTTGTTCTATTTTCCCTTCTTTATACTATCCATTGTTATCCTTTAGCTCTTTTAAGTCTGCTCACCCTTCCACTCCTTCCTTTCTTTGCGTGTTCTGTGTCTCTCATGGAGCCTGGCTTCTAGTGGGAGTTCTGTTGAGTGCATTAGCGGATGGAGAGGCTGGACTACAGCTCAGGATGTGTAAAAGTTCTTTTCTCAAGGACTGCTACAGATAGCACGCAATTCTTCTATTTCGTATGTGAAAAAAACCCCACATTCTAACTAATGCATTTCCTTTATTTTGGGGTTATTGCAATATTTTCCATTCTTCTAGTGAAGAGGGAGTAACTATGTGAAAAGCCCATTTTATACTGATTTCGGAGAAATTCAAAATTTTCTTGCAGTTGAATGACAAAGAGTATGGATAAAAAATACTCCAAGATGTATTTTTTGTATTAGAGACATTCTTATTTTTATGTATGACTATCTTTACAGTATCCATTTGAACTAAAAACATGTTTTGCAGCTCCAGACCAAGATGATCTATTGATTGTTGATTCTGAAGATGAAGGTACTTCAAGTAATGTTGATGATGATATGGAAAACAAAAGCCGCAAGAGAAAACTAGAAGATAAAGAGTGCATCAGTACAAAGAGAGTGCGTACTGAGCAGACAGAAGAGCAAGATGAAATTATAGCATTAGACTGAACATGCAAATGCCCCTTGACAAAATGATGCAGATAATGTAATACAGTAACAGCATATTATGTTGGGATGTGAAAAATGTCCAGAACTGGACTAATTTTAAGGCCTTTGTTCCAAGTGAATACCAAACCACTGGCTTAAATAATTTGTGTCTGTTTCTCTTGATGATAAAGCTCTCATCTCAATAGACTCTCAGAAGTTTTTCTATATTAATTCTGTATATTAAATGTAGTAGAAACATAGTTTATAAATACTTACAGATAAGTATTTGCTTAAACAGTCATGAAAAAAGCATGTCATTTTTATGTAAATACCTTTTAGGTATAATTCAATAGGACAAAAAAACCTGCTCTTGGTCATCATCTGATGCCCAGATTTTAAGTAACTACATCTTTTTTGCTTGAAGAAAAATATTTTTAGCCTAGTCCTAAACATTTTTCACACCCTGAACAAGTAAAGAAGAAAATTCAATAAATCAAATTAGTGCCATGTTTTAACAGTGTTCTTAAACTTCAACTGGCACTATGTACATTACTGTAAAACTGTTAATTTACTCAAGTTTTTCAGCTCGTACTGCCTGGTATGTCAATGTAAGAAGCAAATTTTTGTGTATTGTTACAGTTTCAGGTTATTTATATTTGATGTTTTGTAAACTCAGATACTACTACTATACTGTACATCTGATGGACCAAATAAATGACATCTGAAATACTTGCTATATTTGCTTGCACAGTCCAAGTTTATGCTGACTTATGGGATTTTACAATGTATAGCCTTCAAAAATTACTGTATTTTCATTTTTTCTAAACATAACCTAGTAGTACAGAACTTAAGCTTCACTTGTTTGAGGTAAAAGGGGAATTTTTTTAATAAAACTTTTGTGAATGTTTTTTTCTTGGACAATCAATTATTGGCCTCTTCGGTTGGAGCATTTGCACCACCACACGCATGTTTTCACCACCTCATGCCTTCAGAAAGAAGAAAGCACTGCTCTTTTATACATTACACTGTGCATAGGACAAAAGTGCAACCTACTGCATTTGTTTAACTATTTTGGTAGCTCTCAAAACTCCAGTGTTGATTCTTAGAGCGCATTAATCAGCCATTTCTGTCACTGTACTGAAATTACTCTCCAGCTGTGTGTTAGTGAACCAAAACTGCTATACAGACTTAGCTTTCCAGAGCAGAGGAATTAGCAGACAAGATTTATTCTGTTACAGTTTGCAGTTTGGAATGAATTTTAAACAAGGTGTTAACTGTATAGAAGAAGAATGTAAAAAACAAAACAAAAAACAAAACCAGCACCTTTTTAGGTTACGGTTCCTGCATCTCGTTGTGTCTAGTAGAAAGGCCAGCTCGTCATCAGTGTTAAATTGCCAATGCAGTGCAAAAATATGGTTCTACAATGTAATTAATTTTTTATCTCTTCTTTTAGGTAGTAATAGTCATATGCAATGGCTTGTTTGGAGGCATAATACTCCACTGTGAAATTAAATCCTGTTGAGTTAGTTGCTTCTTGGCCAGCATGAGTGAAGACTGAGAGGTAAAGATGTAAATAAGAGGTGTCACAGAAAGGATTTTCAATGCTACAATGGGAAGCTTTTATAGTTCTTGCCATAAACAGTTGAAGCGCTAGAATTTAACATGTCCAATTACATCTTCTAAAAATGAAGGCAAACTTTTTAAGCTTTACTAAAAATTACTGTTTTATTAAATTGTCAGATAACTTGTTAGCTGTGTAATAAGATGTGCTTCTCACTGTGACATGACAAAGCTTTATCTAAGCTGATGGCATGTGTAATGTGTCTAAGATAGTGTGATCCTATCTTACTCTACCTGAGAAATTTCCCTGCTTGTACTAGTTGGTATACAAGAATTTAGCTTTCTGACACTTCTTTGATTATTTTAACAGTAGATACTATAATTCTGGTAACTTTACTGCATTAATTTTATTGAAGTTGACAGTGTTCATGACTGGAAGTTGAGTGGTATATGAGCTGAATAGACAATGCAACACCAACAGATTTGGGGGTGAAAGGCGAGGGGAGCTATTCAGTCTCACTGGCTTCTACTCCGTAAGTTACTAGTGTTAACAGTATAAGATGACAGTACTCAAATGGTTTCCTAAAGTATTTGGGATGCTGCTGTCTGAGAAGATACGCATACTAGTTTTTCAGACCAGTAGACAGCTCTGTCAATAAGGCCAGATTGCAAAAATGTTCAGAATTAACCAGGCATTGTATCTTGGATAGGGGGGCACCACTGCAGGACACTGGTTAGACTCTTAAGTTTTAGAGAAGCATTAAGTAATTTTAACGATGCATTATCACTTGGTTTGTAGTATAAAAGGTAGTCTAGAATTTAACTACATAAGCAATTGCATCTTGATGTATTTAAGAGGTGTAATTGTGCTGCTCTTGTCTGGGTAGTAAGTAGTTAGGTGGCCAAAAAATGCTCCTAGGTGCTTACTGTAAAACACTTTAAGGTAAATTATTTTAAATATATTTTCTTGACACAGGCTGCTTCTATACAACATAAGACAGGCTGTTCGTACACTGTCAGCTGTTCTGTTCGGTTCTTGTTAGGTTTGGCAATACTGAATGAACAACTAAAAATGCAAACTGCTTCTATGCTAAAGGAAAAAACACTTCAGAACTGATGGAGTATGAATGTCCTTAATTGGCTACTAGTCACCAACATTGTATTAATGTAGAATTTTCCAACTTAAATCTTCTCTTGCCCTTGAGACCAAATTATAAATCACAGCATTTATTAAGCTTTGAAGTAATTTAAAAAAAAAAAAAAGGCAGCCACTTTTCAACTGACAATTTGTTCAACTCCTAATAGCAGTAATATTGATACGGAAGGAAGTGTAGTTGGAAGACACAAGATTTAAATGTCAAAATGGAGGAGAAATTCTTCCCAGTTTCTTAGCTTGGCAAACCTGATGTAGGCTCTGTCTTCGCTAACAATTTTTGAGCCAGGCTCATTAAATCAGTCTACAAATTTCTATTTGCAGTGATACAAATTGGCTTCTTCTGTGTTCTCTAGTTGTTTACATATACTGATGCAAATTTCCGTAATGCAGATAAGCTTTTCTGGCTGCTTGTCACAGTAACCATTCTTGATGATGTATTTTTTATTTACTTAGTGAATTTGAGTGCTGTGTATGAAAAGAACAAGAGAAATAGTGGAATACTTTAGCGTAGTTGAACACAGCTGAGAGTGTATGTAGTATCTGTCTTTGTACACTGTTAGTTCAATATCCCTTTTCTGCAGTGGAGTATGAAAAGGAATATTGACTGCTATTGATACACAGCATTTAACTAGAGATACATTAAGCTGCTCTGACTTATGGTGAAGAAATTTATAACAACTTTCCCTCAATTGTATTGTTAAAAAAAAAAGGCAGAAGTGCAACCTATCAGATTCTCAAAGCATCTAGAGAATCGCCCTTCAGGGGCAATTGATAACCATTCAGGATAAAGAACTTTTGGGGCCACGATGTCAGACAGACTTGTACCAGCCCATTTCCTAAAGAGCAACTTTAACCTGTAGATAACCATTTAATGTTTGTAGTAGTGCTATGTGACATTTTAATTTTACTTTATGAAACCATTTCATTGTTGAACCACAGAGAGAGATGCATGCTTTCCTGGCCTGTTGACTCTGACAGCTGGCAAGCCGATTGATGTGCCATTTCAAGTTCTGACCTTTACAAAAAAGACCTCTTGCTAACCATTTATTAGATCCCAGAAGATAAAACAGGCTTGTGTTCAGTTCATATATACCATTGATACCTACTTCAAGCCTTATCTCTACTGTCTCCAAACTTTAAATTTGGATTAGAAAAGTGAGTAAACACTGAATTAAGGAAAACAGATTTGTTTTTTCCCCCGTGTTCTGTTTCTGTCCCTATAGGTAGAGATATTTTCTTTCTTCTCTTTGCAGCTGTAAGGACAAGAAGCCTCCAATTTTGTGCATCTAAAATACTGAGCATGCAAGAAAGCAGAAACTAGGTTCAAAATAGTACAACAAATCTTAAACAAGTCAGTCATCTGTTTTTTGCTTGTCTGAGATTATTTCTGGGCTAGTGTCTAAGCAGAATGATTACAGAGAACATACACCTACAGACAAAGGAATGGGTGGGGGGACGCAATTTAATGCTTTGATTTGGAGGCCTTGATTCTTCTTTAAGGGAGGAATAAGATGAAGTAAATAAATGTCCTCCTAGATATAGCTTGAGATGTGTTCATATTTCTTCTTCGGATGAAAATGGCTGGTTAGATACATGTCATTATCTTTGTCTTTCTCATCAGCATACTTCTTCATTCACATGAGAAAAAGTGGGACATTTTCAGTATGATTTCCTAAAGAAAAGATACTTATGGAATTGCTCTGCCAGTCCTCTCCAGCAACATTTGAAGCTACTTGCAAACACTAAGCAATTACATCAGTGATCTCAAAACTACTGCAATTCTACAAGTAAGTGGCTGTAGATAAGGGGAGAGAGAGAGACCCAGGGAAGTGCTTCTGCGGTAGCACTTAGCATTTTTAAGGTGTGGTACTTACACGCATACCTGCTGGTGGGTCTGTATGCAAGTCCATATGGCAGTTTGCTGCGTTTTGTGCATCTAACCGGTGATAACTGGAGGTAGCAGGAGTGTGCTGGGGAAAAGAGGGTGGCTAAAATACCTAGCTAGAAGCTTAGGAAGCTGCTAGGAGCTGTGGATATTACGAAGGGGACAGAGAGAAGGCTGTATGCAGGTGGACCTTGGAGATGTTGTAGAGGAGTGCCAGAGATGGAAAAGCACTGACAAGTCTCTTGAAGGATGTAGGTGAATATGGTGGGAGGAACCTGGAGGTACTGCGTACAGTGGCTGAGGACTGGGGTAAGTCCTGTGGCAGTAGGGGAGGTCTATGGGACAAAGGGGGTGACAGGACTGCAGCATTACTGGGGATTTGGAGAGGAGGTTACAAGCTGGAGAACGTAAAGGATGCAGAATACAGACCTGTAGGAGACCAGCCTTCATTAGTTCCGTAACTTATGGAACAGCTCTGTGCTTCTTGCAAATTTGTTCATTATTTTCAGTTAACAAGTGTTATCTCTGTAATACCATTTTATAAGGAAAATACCATGACATGTAAATGTAACTGGTGTTCTCAACAAACCAATGTTCTCTTTCTTCTGAAATGATCCTTCTCACCATAGCTGAAGTGCGTTGTATTGTCAGGTCGGGAGGTCAGTGCTCATAGTCTGCCTCATTTCTGCAATGGGTGTAAAGAGGCGCAGACAGTTAGCCTGGTACTTTTCACCGGCAGAGAATAGGGGGTCATGCGTATAGCAGTCTGGCCCTCATGCAGTGTCTGTTTTTTAAATGCACTAACGCTATCTGATTTCTTTGCTGGATGATGGTTTGCAGTATTGTCATCAGGACTTTCATTTTATCACATCAAGATAAATTTTAGCTCTGTACAGTCCCAAGTCTGTTTTTGTATTTCCAAGTCTCCGAAATAAGAAGCTATATAACCCAAGATCTCCTTAAAAGTACTAAGCAGGTACACTGCTAACTGAGCTGGCCAACTAAATTATGTATTTATGCAAATGGAGTGGCTGCTATTAAGCTAACTGATCGTGTTTGAGTATACAGTGGTTATGTCCTGTGATTGTAAGGAAGTATGTCTATGGCCATGTGCAGTCTCCGAAGTATGAGCCAATAAACTGCTTTGGCCAGAAGTGTTATTATCTGAAATATGTAAGAGAAGTGGAAGATGAAACTATAAAGAAAGAAGATACATAAATGGTGTATTAATCGTAAGTGCTTGGACATATGTTGTCTGTCTAATATAGTATGTTCACAAAGTGCCTGTTGTGACTGGAATTTTACAGGGTCTGTCCCTAGTTAGATTTGTGCAGCACAGTGAATAGATGCATTTGCAATGAACAAGAAGAATGTAAAAAATGTTAAATAGTGCTTTATTGCAGATTTAGAATGAGAAATTACCTGTAAGCCTGCAGAGCAGTGTTAGTCAAAAATATTTTAATAGCTGTGCCTAGCAAAGGTAGCCATTCAAATACAATGTGTTCTGTCTACCAGAAGATGGTGCCCTAAAACACATTCAATAACTTCCATTTTTAAAAGCTCTGATCAACTGCAAATGAGTATTTTTAAAAACATGTCAGAGCAAGGTGATTTGCAAACAAATCACCCAAGTCTAAATATATATTAATATCCCAACTTCATATTCCAAAAAGCTTGCTTATACTTAAAGTTATCACAATACAAATTAACTTACAGGACCCAAACAAGCAAAACAAAGCAATATAAAACACAATACAGTTACCACTTCAAAGAAAATAAAAACTTCAGTCCTCCCCTCCCAAAGTAAAAGCATTCCTCAGCATAATTTTCGTTTTTTTAAATCAGGCTTAAAACAGACCTGAGTAAGGAAAAAGAATAATTATTACATTCCTCACCAAGAAGCTGATAAATTTTAAAACTAGGAATCAGAACAGTAAATCCTTGACTCATTATAAGTCTTATTTGGCTTGTAGACTTAAAGGTATAATTTGTTTTCTTAATGTTGGAGACAAGGACGGAAATTGCAAAAAATCAGGCAGCATCCAAATCAATAAGGAAATCTGTGGAGCAGCTTCAACTTGTTAAATTAAGTGGGACAACGAACTCCCTCCTGCACTGTGTCAGTAAAGCCATGTCTGATGCAACATACACTGCAACACAAGTCAGTGGGATTTTTGCCATTGTCTTCAATGGGGTTGAGGTTTCACCGGTGAATTGCTACATTTACAGATTCGCTGCTTTGTTGGTAATAAACTGTTTGCAACTCAGGCAGACAAAATCCCCAGCAGACCACCAGGTCTCCCTGGCTGTTGGCTGGGGCAGCGTTTCCTTGAAGGCACTGGCAATCAGAAGAAACAGGAGTGCGCTGCCTGTGAGGCCCAGCCAGCTGATATTCACAGATCAATAACTCCACCTGGCTTTTTTTTTTGCTCCCTTTAAGTCTTAGACAAAGGGGTTTATTTAACAGAAGCAGCTGGCTTTCCTTAATATCTGATTTACTGATATAATTTAAAATCAAGTGTAAGGATTACCACACCAAATTAAGAAATGAAGTTCAGGTTTTATAATACTCTGTGACAGCTCTTGTGCTCTTAGTTGTGCAAGTGTGAGTCTTTTTGCAATATACATCTTTTACTATCGATGGTTAAAATTAAGCAAATCTATTTAAAATAAAGCGGGGAGAAAAACACGTCAGGATTGTCAAGCTGTAATTGCCCAGCACTTTGGGTTTTCTTATATATAACATCAAGGAGACTGATGGGGCTACTTATTACAGCAACGGCAGCTTTAACTCTTACACTTTGTGTTTGCACAGCCCAGCACATACGCCCCTCTACGAGAAATGCAGCGGTGCTTGAGTGGGCTGTGTACCACTGCAAACATATTTATTTCACCCATGTGGGCTACATCTGTGGCTACAGCGTAGATGTTATGTTCATTATGTGTATGACAGAAGTACGATTCACTGGTGAAGAGCGGGTCTGTCGGACTGACCTCGCAGCGGGGCCGAGAGGGGAACGCTCTGCGGGGATACTCCAGCCCAGGGCTGCAGCAGGCTCAGCTGGGCCTGGCTTTGAGGATTTACTTACTGAGCATAAGCTTTCAACAGTAGAAGTAAGTGATTCTTATCAGTTGATCCACATTGCTTACTAAAAGGGGCTGTTTCCTTAGATTCACCGGATTCTCTCAGTCCGAGTATGTTTTTCCCATGAGTTCATACTCAACAAAGCACGTGCTTTAACGACTTACGTAGCAAGAGGCTTACCGTGGAAACTTGCTACCTGCTGGCAGCAGAAGCAGCACAGAACCGTGCTACCTCAAAAGGCAGAACAAGGGCAGATTGTGGCTCAGGACAGCAAGCTCCTGCTGTAGCTTGTGCTTCTGACCTCACATGGCGTCAGCTCTGCAGTTCCTCCTGTAAAGATAGCTGCTCAGAATGCTTCCTTGCATGAGCACACAGGCAGCCCCCCCCCCCCCGATGTCCTACCTGCTCTGTTACATTACTAGTAAAGTTACCTAATGTTGTAAAGTTTTTTATTTAAAAACAAAAAAAGTAAATTAATTTTTCTTTACATGTATTTTGATGGACCAAGGTCCCAGGTTGTGCATGAGCCTCTCCTGGTTTCTCAGGAAGACAGCTTTATAAAAATTGGCTGTAAGTAGTTCAAAGTTGGTAACAGGATAGATCATCCTAGTACGGGCCCCAGGACTGGAGGCCCTGCACCAGTACACTTGTACAGTACGCTACTGGTGCACCAGTAGTAAGCTGCAGAAGCACATGGCAGCAGCTTGCTCGGGAGATGGGTAGAAAGTGTAATGAGAGATGTGAACACATAGTAGGAAAGAGCACTTTACTCCCAAGATCGGCTGCGTTTGCATGCGTATGGTCACACTGACACTGGACTACCTCTCCCACGTCTAATATGTAAGCTTTTCAGGTCTTGCTCTGCACATTTTATGTGGTTTGTTGGTTTGGGTTTTTTTGCTTGCCACCCCTGCACACACAAGCAAACAGATTGCCAATCAATCGCCCTCTGCAGCTGCGGACATTTTTGAGTACACAGTTGCATTTAATGTTTAATTAGGTATGATAACAGGATAAAATGTTCTTGGCACGGCAGAGTGCCTACAGCTCAAACTCGCAATGTATTTCTCTCCTCGCAGGGTGCTCAGCAGTGTAAGTGCACTGCTCAGGTACCTATTGCTAGGGCTTCGTTAGCATTTCTGCCATCGACACAAATGACCGTCAGGGATGCCCAGTTTAGTGGCAAAAAAACAAAAACACAACTGTAGGCTACAGTCTCTTATCGGAGGCCTCAGTTCAGTAGCCGTTGCGGAGGTGGTGTTTTCTGACGGTCTTTTTCACGTGCATGCAGAGGGGAACGGCAAGCAGCGCTGTGTCTTGTTACTGAATCAACAGATGAAGCTCTTGCGCAGTTACGCTGACAGTAGCGTGCTTTCTTAAACTCGCCTCAACTCACAGATTGCTTTAGGCCACAATATGTTTGTCACATGTCTTAGTGCTGCCTTTTTTTTTTTTTAAAGGCTAAATAAATAACTGCAAATAATTGTCAGCTGCCGTGCTAAAGCACGGGTCCTTCAGCGGAGTCACCTGGCCGGTTCTGGGGATTTTGCACAGGTGCGAGCCATTTGCTGGGTAACCCCGGCCGCTGCAGACACCACCGAGGGGCCGGTTGCCTGACTGGGC
>NW_010512873.1:0-490 GCF_000687285.1 Phaethon lepturus
TAGGAGTTTCCATAAAATGTTATAAGGCACAATTATTATCAATTATTCATCAATTATTATTCATTCATATTCATTCATATTCATATTATTCAATTATTATTCATCTGGCATTGAATACATTCCTGTTTGTTGGTCTTTCCTCCCTCCTAGATCATTTATCATAACTTTATCTTCTTTAGAATATTCTAATTTCTCATTCTCTATTATAATGAGTTTACCGTCCAGGATCAAAGAAAAAGTTTTTACAATTTCTTTCCGTTCCACTGCCAGCTTAGCCTCATAATCCGCCAATTTGTTTCCAACCTCTGGATCAGCGTTGCCCTTTTGGTGTCCCCTACAATGCATAGTTGCAACCTTCTTCGGTAGTTGCACGGCATTCAACAATTGTAAGATCTCTTTAGCATGTTTCACTTGCTTTCCTTGAGCAGTCAGCAGCCCTCTTTCTTTCCAAATAGCTCCATGAGCATGTACCACTCCAAAGGCATATTTG
>NW_010512874.1:0-692 GCF_000687285.1 Phaethon lepturus
GGCCAGGAGAGCCAGCCCGCTGCGGGCGCTCCTCCGGCCCCACCAGCCCTGCCCCGATGACCCCGGCGCATCCAGCTCCGGCACTAAAAACGGGAGAGGGTCCAGGAGCGGTCGGAGGGCAACCAGCGCTGCAGGGGAGCGCAGCCAGCACAGCTCGGCCAGCTTCTCCTCCAGAGCCAGGAGAGACAGGGTGTGTTGCGAGGGCACAGCCTAACGAGGTGAAAGCGGTGCTGCAGGGAACACGGGTGCCGAAGAGAGCCCCAAGGAAGAGCAGGGGGAACCGAGGGCAGAGCGGTCCGAGCCTCCATTTTGCAGCTCCAGGACAGATGAAAAGCCCCAGTAGCTCTCAGGGCTGGAAGCAGCTGCTCCCCGAGCGCCCCAAAACCAGGTGTGGGGCAGCCGCCTGGAAAGCCGGGTGCCTCCAGCCCTGCTGTGAACTCTAGCACACACATACCTGGAGGGGGGAAGGGGGGTGGAAGAAACCCTTCTGGTTTAGGAGCCTTGCACTGGTTGCACTCCGTTCTCCAGGCAAAGTTCTGGTTTCCGCATCCCCTGGGTAAAAAGATGCGTTAGCGTGTTAACAGGGATCCCCTCCCTGGGTAAAAACCCCAGGAGGGGATCGAGGGCCGAGCAGCGCCCGGCAGCGCCTGGCCAGCTGCGGGAGAGCACGAGGAGGCACAGCAGCAGCACCC
>NW_010512874.1:1100-3588 GCF_000687285.1 Phaethon lepturus
GGCTGAGCCCCCCCAGCTCTCCCAGCCTGTCCTCCCAGCAGAGCTGTTCCAGCCCTCGGAGCGTTGCTGGGGCCTCCTCTGGCCCCGCTCCAGCAGGTCCGTGTCTCTCCTGTGCCGAGGGCTCCAGAGCTGGACGCAGCCCTGCAGCTGTGGTACCTCCCTGTCCTGGCTGGGAGAAAGGGACTTCCTCAGAAGGCCCAGCAAGTTATTTTGGGAAAGGCCTATTTGTCCCGGCCAGCACCCGAGACAAAAGGGCTCCTCCCCGGGGCTGCGAGAGCAGGGATGGCTGTGGTCACCACGTGGGAGGTGCCGCCGTCGGGCGTGGAAGAGGCAGGCGGCGCGGGATACTTACGGATTGGGACACTGCCAGTCGCCAGCTCGGTGCTGGACGCTCCCGCCGGAAGGGTTTCCCCTGGATCCCCGCGGTCCTCTCGAGGAGAAGCCACCCCTGTCTCCGCCTCTGCCTCCCATCCGGCCCATGGGGCCACTCGGGCCACCGGGCCCCCCGGGGCCTGCAAGGAAGGCTCCGTTAATGCCCGGAGACAGTGGCCGCGGCTGGGGGCTGAGGCGCAGCTCAGCTGTGGGGGCCGGGACGTTACCTCCGCGGAGCGGGGGCGGCATTCCCCGCTGCTCACGTGGGGGCATCCCGCCTCGCATGCTGTTCATCGGGCCCTTCTTGCGTGCGAGGGTAACTTTGAGCTTGCTCCCCTGGAAATCCTTCCCTGGGAGGAACACAAGGGCAAGAGCATCACTTTGTGCCATGGGTTTCCACCGCTCACCGGACCCCGGTGTCGCTCCTGACTGCGCCGAGCCATTAATCACAGGGTCAAAGACAGCAAAATACCACCTGTGGGACCGAGATAAGCTCCTGCTGCAGGAGGCAGCAGGTGACAGAAGCCCGGGCAACTAAGGACAACCAGAACCCGAGCACCAAGCTTATCTGTTCCAGTTAAAACCAGGAACTTCTTAGGCAAAAGCTTGACCACCTAGAGCTAGCCTTAAATGATCCTCCACGCGCCGAGGACAGAAATGCTGACTTCAGCTGGGCAAGAATTTATTTCTGAAATCGAGAACAAAGCGATTCCATCCCAAAACACACCCCACATACTCACCATCAAACCACTCGACCGCTGTTTTGGCGGTGGATGGGTCATCGTAAGATACCGTGGCATCTCCTTTTGGTTTGCCGGTTTCTTTGTCGATGTAGAGGTTTATCATAGGCTGCCCGGTCCTCTTGTTCATCTAGTGGGACAGCAAAATGTTGCCTCAAGTCACATTGCTGATAAGCTGAGCAGGGATTTACTCTCCTCTGTTCTGCTTTTGACTCGAAACAACCGAGAGTTGTTTTGGCAACTCGATGGCAGAAGAAAAGACCCCTCCGGCGTTCTGTGAGCGGCAGCTACTGCCCAGACAACCCAAGGAACGAAGGAACCGGCCCGGAACGGCGCTGCCTGGCCCGACAGCAGCCTCCTCGCGTCCTCCTCCACTCTCCCCACCACCACAATCCCTCACGCTGCCACACGTCCCACCAGCGGCAGATCCACAAAGCCACGCTTTCTTCCACAGCTGAAAGCATCGGCGTTTCCACGAGCCTTATCAACGCTGCAGAGTGACAAACCCCGCAAAGGTTCTTTGGGAAAGCTTGAGCTACAGGCCAACACCAGGCTGCGGCCATCGTAGCTGCCCAACAGGCAGAGACCCCCGTCCTGGAAACGAAGGGCTAAAGGGAGATGGGCAGCGTGCAGGCAGGGGAGATGTGGGCAGCCCCTTTCCCCCATGCCTCACCAGCCAGAGGCCGACCCATGTTCCTTCTCACCTTGACAACACCGCACTGTTTGAAGAAGTCTGCCAGATCCTCCAGGGTCACGTTATCGCCGAGTCCCTGCACGTAAACTGAGCTATTGTCCGAGTCCTCATCTGGGTCCATAGGTGGGCCTAGGAGATAATTCACGGTGTCATGGCAGGGAGAGGAAGGCAGCGATATGTCACAGAGGACTTCTCATCATGTCATCCCCTCTGCCAGCTGCGGCTTCGCTTTCAACGAGCGCATTTACGGAGCGACACAAGAACCCAGGCAGCGAGAGCGGCGACTCTACGCCACCTCCTCCGCGCAGGCAGGCAGGGCTGCTGCTCCTCCTGCCACGGACAGACCCTCAGGCCCGTGGAGCGTGAGGAGAACCGCGTGGTTAAACCGCTCGGTTGTTAATGGGAGACATGCGAGACAGGACCCGAGGAAGACCTTCGCGTCTTTCGGGCTCCCGCACACGGACATCCACCCCGCTCCTCGCTGCGCTAACCCCCCCCTTTCCGCAGCAACGATCCCGGTTGTTCCGCAGCAACTTTCCAGTGCTGATCCTGGAAGGCTGACGCATAACTCCCAGACACGCCTGTGCAACAGGAAGGAAAGAGCTGCACGGCAACAGGCCGGAGGTGGCACGAGAGGAGGCTACTGGACAAGCACACACACAAGCCCCAGGCTAAGGCCACC
>NW_010512874.1:3627-15759 GCF_000687285.1 Phaethon lepturus
GCTCCCCCAAAAGCCCCTCTAGCTCCTGTGCAGAAGGGTTGGCATCTCGTGAAAATACGTGCGGTTTTCCACCAGTCCAGCTGTTCTGATGAACGGGGAATCAAGAAATAAATGCAACGGCCAGAAAGAGGCTGCAAACGGCGGCGCGACCTCGTGCTCCTGCAGAAGGGCACGCCGTGGGGCTACGTCTCTGAGCAGCGAACGAGCACCCAAATCTCAATTTCGCGAGCTCGGGTGAGAACCCGAGCGGTTATTGGCAATTACCTAAATCAAGGTCCGGTCCTTCTTCCATGTGTCCTGCCGGTCAGGAAAGAATCATAAGAAGCTGTGTTAGTGCACGCCTTGCAGGCTGAAGAGCCGACACACACAACACTATCTACTTATAACCGCCGTTCGAAGGCGCTGGTTAAACTCAAATTGACCTGCATTGCAAAAACAGCAGCAATGCACCTTTTACTTGGTGATCGGTTTGCTATTTTTAGCAGCCTTTCAAACCATTAACCACTATTACACTTTTTTTTTTTTTTAAATGCTTTACCAGGCCAATCAGTTTTACGTTCATTAATAAAAAGTTACTTTACAAAAAAATTTATTAAATCCAAACCATTTATTTTCCCCAAATTACAGAAGTGGTTGCTCAATTCTTCCAAGTTACCCTGTGTCCTGTAACCGCATACCCCTAGGCATTGCCGGCAGTACCCATTACAGTCTTGTTGCACATGTCATTTTAACCACTTAAACTAATAAAAATTACACTTTGTTCTAAAAACTGACTGCAATTTTTTTTTTTTTTTAACACTATCCATTGTAATGCTCAAAAACTTACCACCAGGCTTATTGAAGCCACCTCGCTCTCCAGCGCTGCTGGGGGGATAAACGAAGAAATGAAGGCCTTTCCCTTTACAAAGCCAGTACCGCTCTGAGCCTCTGCGGCTCACTGGGAAGAAGGGCACTGGCTAAACATCTCCAAACAATGCATCTGTCTCTCTCTCTCTCATCTCGGCACTATGCCTTTCTTCAGGGCAGCTCGCTCAAATTTCCTTTACATATACGCAACCTCGCTTGTCTGGTTTTAGACACCACTTTGCTGTCGGTACCCTTGCGTTACTTGTACGGGTATTAGCAGTGCAATACTTGGCCAAAAAAAAAGGAAAAAAAGAAAAAGAAAAATCTTTTCGAGCGTTATAAATTGGGTTTTTGCTTCAGAGAAATCGTGGGGTTGTTCACTGGTCAACTCCCTCCCCTCTGTGTGTACATAAAGGTGCACCCTCAGCCTCTCGCAGCACGAGAGCGAAACGAGCCCGCGGGTCCCTGACATTAACAGTTAAAAAGGTAGGAGACAACCACACGCGATACCTACAACACAGTTCAGATGACATTTCCACTAAAAACCTCGGTATAAAGCCATACATTCAGGTCACTGCTCAATTTAACAAGTCTCTGTGGAGGGAGAACTTACAGAATACAGCGGGGGCTCGAAGGCCTGGGGTGCAGCTTTGTGGACACAGACCAGAACGGAAGATCTCGGCACGCGCCAATGCAAACTCACGGCCGCAGCTTTCGTCGAAAGCTTTGGCGGAAGCGTTCAGCTAAGGCTGCTTTCAGGCGCTGGTTAATTAGGAAAATGCCACCCGAAAAGGGTTTTGATCGTTTCGTGCGCTTTTTGGAGAGACAAAAAGCTGTTTGGGAGGAGACGAGCAGAGGAGGGAGAGCACCGCCTATTTTCTAGCAAGTATTGCACCTCTAATACTGGAAAAAAAAAAAAAGTCGTCAATACACAGTTTCAAGCTGTTGCATGCAGCTTTGCCTCCTTTTGTTAAAGTACACACCATTTACGTAATGTCTCTCTTTTTAAACATATACGTTTACACTTTTTAACGTTACACAATTCTAAAGTAGTATACCTCCTCTGGTTTTATTACCAAACAACAAGTATGCAGTTACCAAAGTTACAGAAGGATTCCATTTATACAATGAATACATTTGGTTAAAAATATTCTATGTATATTTTTCCTCTCCATATGGACACCGTGTCTAGTCCCACTTTTCATTATGCTGCCGGCTGAGTACTGAGTACGGGTACTTTTTAAGTACTGAAGTGTATACAAGGCTCTCACTTTGTAACCTGTAGCATATAAATGCGACAAAGCATGTTAAAAAGTTTCCATGTTTAACAGCCAATGAAAATATAAAATAATTGAGGCAATGAAAAAGGGCACGTTAATAACATTGAGCTCCTTACCTGCCGGAGACACTGAAATCCATCACCACAGCATGCTAAGAAGGGCCGAGTTCCCCTACCTGCCCCTTGGCGTTCATAGGAAGGCCACCTTTTCTATGGACAGCAGAAAGTCTACGTCCACAGAGCAGGGGACCCTTTGTAATGGTCTACTCAGGTGGACAGCACTACGTACGCAATTTAAGCTCAGATTAGGGTGTGAAATCAGAGACAGATGACAAATCTTTTGCATGAGGAGCTCCGAAGGGGCTAGAAATTTTAAGATGTGATGATAGACATTTCAAGTGTCTACATCTACGTTAAACCATCAGAGAGAAATACATCATGGGTGAAATCTTTATGCAGAACCACGGAACTCTGTTCCACTCAAGCCAATTCAAGCCAGATGTGTTCCAACACAAGCCACTCTTTTTCTTCTATTTCCATACACCGGTGGTTGTATTTCTCCGATAAAGATTTCATGCCACTTCATTTCGACAGAGCTATGCAGAATGGGACTATCGATTGCCAAACGCTCGTTGCCACCAGGTTGTAAAACACCTTAAGAAGTTGCCTACCGAGGAGAAGCTGCAATTCTGGCCGCCCTGCCCAAGTACCAGGGCTGGCACCGTGCATCCCGCACCACATCTCCAGCGTGCACCTAGGGACACTCTGCATAGCTCTGAACGACGGTGTGAAGGGATGGAACACACACAAAGCTACATCTTCCTTCTCTCAGGAGCCTTTGGGATTAGTTCTTCCTCGAAACAAACGTCACCGACAGGGAGACACACTGCTGGCCTGAAGGCACAGGTTTACCAAACCAGGTTTTGCCATCAGTTAAAATGGCCAAACTGATTCAGACCACCCGAAAGCTCCAAGGGGGAGCAGTCCTGGGAGCCAAGCCAGACCTCTTCACTTTCTCGGGGTCTTTCTTCACACTCCAACCAAGTTCTAAGTGTTCTTGGCCACCCGGAGTCACGGCTTCAACAGCAGCCATCTGCCCCAGGCATACACTTACAGACGGCGTTCCGCGCGCTACTGCCAAGGCGAAGAGGCCGACGGCGTAACACGGGGCTGACCGAGGCTTCTGCCTTGTACATACCTGATCTGTCAAGGTCCCCGCTACCGAGGCGCAGGGAGCGACTCCTGGACTTGGCGGAAGGTTTGTGTGTGTTCCATCCAGAGTCACTGTTAAACCCCACAGAGGATTTCACCTCTGCGCCACCACGAAGGGAGCTGAAAGTTCAGGGTTTAGCAATACCCCTAATTCCCCCCGGGGCCCAACCAGCCGCAGGACAAAAAAAAACCCAACCAAAACAGATCCTGCTCCTACTTCCCCTAGGATAGTATTTCCATGGATTTAGAAGCAATGCTGCTACAGAGATGTTCCCCATGGAAGTACTGTTTGGAATGTCAACCTTTCAGTCCCTTCTTTCCATTTCAAATCCTATGGGTAAACCAGAATTAGATAAAAGGAGAAAAGATTTGCTCTTACCCCATTCCACCGCGTCCTCCTCCCCGCCCACCTCTGCTCATGCCTCCGCGATCATATCCCCCTCTTCCCCTGCCCCGGTTATCGGGGCCGCTCATGTTCCGGTTCTCTCCTGGGCCTGAAAAGCCTCCAGATTCCTGTCCGTACACGTTCATGCTGCTAGGATGGTCCTGACGGAATGAGCCTGAGGAAGCGTGTAGCAAAACTGTTAGGAAGCTGCAGACTAGAGTGGGTCAAAGCTGCCTGGCCCCTTGTTAAGCCCTTTTACCTGCCTTCAGCACCTGAATGCAATCATGGCAATCACTTGCTACAGCGCTTACAGCAACAGCCTTAATTTAAGGAGAGGCGTGCCACTTTCTGTTTGCAGAATCAAGTTTTACGTTAGGCCCTACCACTCCAACCTCTGCAGAACTGCCACCTGGCCAAACAGAACTGTTTGAGCCCAGTCTTGCCCACTCCAGCCCCAGCAGTATTTTAGGCTTCTGTGTTTATCAACCACCCGTTCACCTTCACGGCGCTGAGGGGGGTATTGCAATCTGCCTCTGCACCAGGCAAGCCGTTTTGCAGCAAGAAAGGGCAAACCCCAGCTACAGTACGCTCTCCCTTCAACACAGCTGCAAGTTTTACACCCAAAATAAGGCCTTTTCTCCACAACCACGCAGCTCGGCTAAGCTCACTCACTCTGTTGGCCGTAACTGCTGCTCTGCTGGCTGTACTGGCTTGGGGCCTGGCTGTAGGATCCCGTCTGGGGCGGGTAGCTGGTCGGCGGTGGCGGCTGCTGCCCGTAGCTGCTTTGCTGGCCATAGCTAGTCTGTTGTCCGTAGGTGCTCTGTTGCCCATAGGTGCTCTGCTGGGAGTAAGTGCTCTGATCGTAACTGCTTGGCTGTGTAGAGGAATAGCTGGAAGACAAAAGCATTGAAAAGATGGAAAGATGAGCCAATTCACCGGCAACGTGCATTAGGCTGCCGGCAGTGGCTCACGCTAGAAGGTAATGCAATTATAAGCCATATGTACTGTTGTAAACCATTTGAAAAGGTGAAGTCATCCTACGGAGTCTAGTCTGGTGGCAGGAGACAAAATAAACCTGGTGGACTGCTAAAAGCAAAATCCGTGCAACTGTTCACCATTTATTCATACCTCTAGAAAGAGGCAGAAGTGCCAGGGCAAAAATCAGCAGCAATGCAAGTAACAGTCTCCCCTTCTGCCTTGGCACTGAAACATTTGCAGCTGATGGATAATAAAACAGTTCCCCCTCACGCATCTCGGGCTTTGAGAACTTCAAAACATACACTTTAGACATCAGCATATTAAAGGCACCTGAGGGCAAGAGGTGAGCCCCTTGTCAAAGCCGTGTGTGAGGAGGTGGCAAGAGGTCACCATACCACACTCCGGATCTAGGAAATTTCTTAAAAACACCTGTCATCGTTACACCTTGCTACTGCGGGTGCACGCACAGAGACGCTCACACGCTCAATCCCAGCCTCATCTTCCCTGCGACAAGAAGTACAGCAACAAGAACCACACCTCCCTCCTCCCAAACCTCCCTTTCCATCTGTTGGTTTAAAAATCCCTTGAGAAAACCCCTTTTGCCCGAGCTAGCCTGAAAGCTCCCACGGCAGCTGCGTGAGGCTTAGGCTACTGGAAGAGTTACCTGGTAGGAGGGTAGGAGGGAGGCGCGGTGACTGGCTGCATGGGGTAGCTGGCAGGCACCTGAGGATAGCTGTAGTTGCTCTGTCCATACCCTAGGCTGGGCTGGCTGTAGCCTGTCGTACTCGATTGCGGCTGGCTGCTCTCTGGTGGTTTGCTGCCATCCTGGGGTCTACGGAGCAATATTGAACAAGAAGGGAAAGATGGGTGCAAACCCCCCACCTCTGGTAGCTGCGAAGGCGCTCAGAGCCCACCCCCAAGACAGAACAGCACTACCTCTTTCTCTGGGTAGCGCTGGGAGCTGGCACCGCGCCGATGCCAGTCGCTCCGGCAGCGGCTCATATATGCTCATTAAACACTAAACACTTTAGCACCTGCTGACAGGGTATTTGCACACTCCCCTGCCATCAGGAAAGGCCCGGGCAGCGTCCTGAAGAGAGCACATAGTACTACAGCTTCTGTTCACCAGCTGTGTTATGAAACCGAAGGCGAGGGATTTAGGCTTTGGCGCTAGAAGCGAGGCGAGGATGTGAAGTGGGCAGGGAAGCGGTCAGCGCACTGCCCCTCCGCTCCAGCTGGTTTTGCACAATGCTTGGAAACCATTAGCTCCAAAGCAGCCAGAAACCTCGTCAGTTAAACACACCATTGTTTGGTTTAGCAGCCAGTGCAAGCAGATATTGCCCCACACGCGTTATCCAATGAAAGGGAAAAGATACTGGGGGTTAGACTAGATGACCTTTAAAGGTCCCTTCCAACCCAAACTATTCTATGCCTCTATGTTTAGTATTAACTCTCAAGGCCTGAAAATAACGAGAACTCTTTCATGTGACTGGCATGTCTCCTTCTTTTACATTTGTCCCATACTGTTTATAAACTCTTCAGTGTTTATCAGAGCGGAGTAAAAAAAGAGTTAAGCTACTTTTGTTGTACAAGCTGGGAAAAAAATTATTTTAATTGATGTCAGGATTCATACTTAAATCTGACAGATATGGACAAAGCTGTGCCAAGCTCCCCCATTCCTTACTGCAGTGGCCGCTACAAACATCAGGTAAAAGAATAAAGCAGTTTTTAGTCACTACTAAACAAGTTTCCATCATGTATTCTCAATCTTTCATACCCTGAGCAAACAATTAAACTAAATATACTACTGACAGTGCCCAGACACAAGAGGTTTAAAAAGGAAATTGTCTACAGCATGTGCATCCACTCAAGAAGTCACAGTACGTAACAGTATCCTGCCCGACCCTGTGACTCAGATCAGATCAGACTGGTCCGTTTTCTGTGCTACGTCGTGAGTCAAGCGCCCATTTTCGCTGCTCTCATCTCCCAGTAACCGTGCTGACTCACCGTGCCGGCGCAGAACCTACCTATGCGGCTTCCCCCAGCCCTGAAACGCGATGGGATGGGATGCAGCAAGAGCAAAGCTTGACGGGCAGAGAAAAAGGTGTAAGCAAAACCAGCGGTGTTGTGCTGGGGAGGAGGAGAGGAACCAGACGTTACCTTGCGGGAGCGGATGCTGCTGGCTGCTGCCCGTAGGCTGGGTAGGCGGGCTGGGTGCCGTAAGCGGACGGTGCTGCGTAGGAAGCCTGGGTGGTGGTAACCGTAGCAGTGTTAGTATCGTAGGCGGCTGTGCCATACCCCTGGACGGGCTGACTGTACGCTGGGGGGGCAGTCGGGGTGGTATAACCTAGAACAGACGACAGCCCCATCAGATGGGTTTCGTAACGCTGCAGGCTGCCGCGGTTCTGTTGATGGCTTATCGGACCTCGGGTACGGCACAGATTTTACCGCTGCAAAAATATGACAGATAACCCGAAAACGATGAATTCGCCCACGCTGCCTCTTCGGCCTTCCTCGGAGAAACCCCCTGCCCTGGGAAGCCTCAGCCCTACAGCCCCAGCTCTACCCTCGCCATCCAAAAACCATGCTCCGAGGAGCTTTCTGGAAGCCACCCTTCAAATCAGCATCCAGAGGCTGTTTGTTTACAGCTACTGAAGCTCACAGCTAATGTAATAAAGAGCACACGGGGCAAGCTGAGGCATGCAGCGTCTTCTGAATACGGGAAGACTAAACAAAGCTCCTGTTGGCCCTAAAGTAAAAGAAATCCAACCAATTTAAGAAGTACAGTCCCCTCCTTTCAGCTTTTTTTAAAAATAAAAGCACCAAATGGCACCAGGCTGACTTGACAAGTCTTTCTGAGCCATTTATGAAGTCTTATTTTAAATCAGTAATCCTGGAAACAAAATAAAAGCACTTTACGCTTGCTTTAACTTAAGAGAAAGGTCAAAAAAGACACATAAGCTCCTGATGTTTGACGTACACTCGTTTTTCTTAGAATTTCAGTTTGGTTTAAAGAAAAAGCTTAGAGAAGATACATTTATTTCTGAACCGTTTTGCAAGAATACCCAAGATCCCAACCCAGCTCCCTTTAAATTAGTCTCTCCAGCAGCCGCTGCTATATAATTTAGCCGACCATTTGGCTTGTCACAAAGGTGCACGATAAACCCGGCATTAACACGGTGGCTTTTTATAGTTAAGAACCTCGCGAGCAGGTTTTCAAATTATGAAACAGAGACTTAAATGAAGAAAAGATCAATTTAAAATTTTGTTAGCAAAAGCTGACTTACTAAAAATATAAAACATTGATTGCCAAAGAGCAGCCAACTGGTCTCAGTCTTATTGATGTCATCTTAATTGCATCAATTAAGGTAACAGCTTCTCCATTTTTAATAAACACAGGACACTTGACATACTCTTCCTTCTAATTATACAGTATTTTAGGCAATCTGTGCTGTAGCTTTTTATTTCAATTCCCTAATTTGCAAAACAAATGTACTTCCAGCAGAATATAGCATGCCCTCCCGAAGCGCCGCTGTATTTCCACATCTGCTACAAAATCCGGACCCTTCCCAACAGCTCTCTGAATCAGCGAGGAAAGAGGAAGAGAAGCGAGAGGAAGAAGTCTGCACAGCACGTTAGTTAAAAAAAAACATTCTTCAGCTTTCTGTCCTGAGCAACGCTCTTGAGTCTTCTGGTTAGCCTCAGGATCCTGAGGAAGGCGACATGAGCCTGTCCACTCTCACCACCGGCAACAGCTAGCCTAAAAGCCCCTGCCCGCTCCCACAAGCCTCATTCCTCCTGCCCTGGAAGCCCCTCGCTTGTCACGCTACCACCCTCCTGCTCAAGGCCATGGGCCGGCTGCGCCACCGCAGGTCTGCCAACCTGGAAACACGAAGGCGAGAGGGTAAGCTCACCTCCCTCATCAGGAGAATAACAACTCCAGGAAATAACTTGCATGAATCACTAGCAAATCGGTTTTCACAGTCATTATTCCTTTTTTTGCTGAGAAGTTGCAAAGGCCTGTTCTGAGCGTTGCTGAGCGGGGTGAACGGGATGATGTCGAACAGGATAAAATGAGCATGATTTTGAGAGCCTCCGACAAATTTACACAGTCCAAGCACTTACAAGTCAGCCACCACAGCATTTCCATAGAGAGCACCGACACCAGAAGTTAAAGGAATCTTTATTTGAACTGGCTGAAGCCTGACCACTTACTAAAAAAGCCTGCTGTTTGCATAAGTACAGTCTGCAGTACGTGCCGCTGAAGCCACAGCCTTGCCCTCGGCTGTTCTCGTCAGCCTCCCGCGCCACAGGGGGGTCCTGCCACATCAGGGTCCCCTTTCTGGGCACTGTTACCAGCAGCACTAACCTCCCAAACCAAGCAAGCGAGCAGGTCTGCCAACAGCTGGCTCTGCACAGTCAACAGAATAAAAGGAAGAGGGAACAAAAAATTCCTGAATTTTAAGGCTTCGGCTCTAGATGGAGCATTTCCCTTCTGCAAGTGCGCTCAGCAAGAAGGGTTTGTACCAAAGAAAGAAAAGGTAGTGATTTTACAGCCCACTGGTTTAAATTTTCATTTTGACAACTTAATTTAGGTACTTTGAAAATCCTCAAGAGCTGTATTTTTGTATTTACATGACATCATTTCTCTCTCCCCACCCCCCCACCAGTTAGTAAGATAAACGGCGAGTCTGCAGAACAGAGACTGTAAGAAAAAGGTAACAGAAGAACTTTGATAACCTGCTTAAGAAGTCCAGTTACGTGGCTCAGTTTCCTCTCAAAGTTGCCAAGCCTGCAAGCAAAACCCTTAGTGAGGTCTAGGAATTCTTCATGCAGAGGGGAAGCTTGCAGGATTTGGTCCTCAGAGAACATCAACTGAAAACAGGGGCTTCAGAGAGATTTGAAGGCTTCACGAAAGCTAGCAGCATTTTTTGAAGGCCCTCTCTGATGCAAGCAGTAGTAGAAGCCCCCCACGGGGTCTGCGCGCCCAAAGAGAGCCCTGCTTGGCATGTGTATCTTCGACCAGTGAGGGGCTGGAGAAGGGGACGCAGAGGCTGCCCCCCGTCCTGCTCGATTTTGGTGTAAGAGATTATTCTGGTAGCCGAGACAGCTATGGCTACATTAATTTCAAATTCTAAATACATTAGAAACTTAAAATATCCATAACTCGTTAAGTTTCACAGGTAGAAAGATAAGTGGGGGCTGGTTGTCTTTAGAGAGTAATTCCCATCTAGCTGCTTAAAGGAGACTCACAGTTAAACATGGGAAATTATGTCTTTGCCCCCAAACGACATTGTTAGAAAGCCAACGACGCTAACAGATGCAGCTCTCTATTCACTCTTGGTAATTCATGTTTATACACCGCAGCGATTAAAGGGCAAACCACGACCACCGATCTGATGGTGCCAATTAAGCCCCTAATCCCGCTGGCGTCCGGGGAGCTGCAGAGGAGCCTGTGGGCTCACGAACCCCTCTTCTCTGAACCCCTCTTCTCCGTAACAAAGCGACAGGGCGACTCCAAGACACCTTTTCCGACAGCCCTGAGGAAGGAAGCAGCAGGTTGGGATTCAACCATAAAAAGGGCATGTCTCTTAGGGCATGAAGATATATGCTCCAGGCAACAGCCCGGGCTTTATTCAGTATGAAAGGCAGAGACCAGGAGAGGGAGACAGGCTTTAAGCACTATCAGTCTTATCTGCACAGCTCTGGCTCCTCAAGGAGAGGCAGGTGTAGGAAGAATAAATACGACCTGGCACTCGGCCTGGAGAATAACACCAACAGCGCTGCCACAGACCAATGCTAAGCATGAGGCACATCGTACCTGAAGGTCTGGTACTTGATCACTTCCTGAGTTTTCTCTCTCTCTTTTTTTTTTTTCTTGGATGAAGAGAAAAATGAAGCTTTTTGCTGGAAAAAAAGCAGCTGTGCAGAGATGATGCCTAATATTATAATTCCTCCAGCAAATATACTCTTAAGGCACACGGAAAAACATAAACAGTGCAGCTTGCTGCGACCCTTGCGGGATTGGAGTCCGCCATAAGGATTAAGGGACTTCAACATTTCTAAGAATGGAATTTTGGAAGTCCGTAAATCCTTTCTGCTGCCAATTTATGTCCATGTACTTTTAAAAATGAAAGCAAAAAAAAACCTGTAGATGACCCGCAGCGACGGTGACTAAAGGGTACCAGCTCTTGTTCTGCAGGACACGTGCTAACTGCCAGGCAGAAATTTTCCTTACCCATGTAAAGATGTCCAATATTTTAAGTGCCATATAACTGGATAGACTATAGGGTAACATTTTCTCTCCACCTTCTGAAGCATTCCTCAATGGCTTCTGTGGCCAGATACCCCATTGCCTGTCTGTCCTGGTGTTCCCTTGCTTTGGGAAGCATTTAAGAAAGCTCCCAACTTTTGCTGGAGCAAAGGATGAATCTGCAGAAAACGGCACCCAGAGCATTGCTTGGAGGAAAATTTGCTTTCTTTTTCAAAGTCTCCTGAATATTCAGTCCAAATACACTGGAATTGAAGGAGGTCTCAATCTCTTTCGGACATGAAGATGCTGGTATGTACAAAACTCCAGTTCAAAGAGCACACGTTGGGACGGTTTACGGCGCGTTAATGAACACCTGACGTATGCATCTGCACTGGAAATCCAAAGACAACGTGGAACATGCAAAGGTGGTGGTCAGGACGTCTGGACGTGTCTAACCCTTTAGGAATCGTTAGGACAACGGGGTTAGATTCACCCGAAAGGTCTCGGCATGGCTGTCACTAGTGCTCAGGAGCTTTTATCCCTAAAGTACGCCAGTCGGAGACCTTACGGAGATGCGGAGACGGCAAACAGCACTGCAGCCTAGCAAACTCTTACTGTCATTGTGTGCGCACGCTCTGATGCTGGAAGCTTTTAGTGTTAAAACCAAGTGACACCTAAAGGGTTAACACCACAAGTTTAGACAGGATGAGACAGTGTTTTCCATGCAAGAGTGAGCAGGATAGCCAAACCTGTACTGGTCCCTTCTACTGTGGGAAGCACAAGACAAAAAGTAGAAGGTACACTATCAGAACAGGCATACATCACTTCCACGGATTTGACTTTCAGGCAACCGAAGTGCCGGGGACACTGGTTCTCAAGAGCAGCCTGAGTACACGCTGCCGCGCAGCTCGCGTTTGCTTTGCTCTGAGCACAGTGCACTCTGCAGCCATGCTTAGTCCTGCAGCATGGACCAGCACCCAAAAGGTTCCCTGAAAAATTAAACAGGCACGTTTATTTACTCCTTCTCAGCCCACCCGCCATCTTCACATCATTTTACACCACCCTTTGCCCAAGGAAGGCTCTCGAGGAAGGAAGCCCTTTCCACATCACAGCTGCCCAGAGGATTTCAGTACGGTTTGGACCAGCGTTCCCCCAGCGCTGATCTGAGCTCAACTCTTT
>NW_010512874.1:15790-21667 GCF_000687285.1 Phaethon lepturus
GGCTCTTACCGGTCGGAGGCTGCCCGTAGGACGTTGCATACGCAGTCTGCCCATACGTCGCAGTCGTCTGGGGCTGTGTGTAGCTGACGTCGGTGGGTTGTCCGTAGGTTCCGTAACTCTGCCCATACGTCTGCTCCAAAGACGATACAAATGTAATTCATGAACAGAAGAGACTCACAGGCGTTGCAGAGATACACACAGATTGCATCAGCGATGTACACAGACTGGGGGATCTGTGTTACCTGAGGTACTGACAGCAATCACAGTCAAGCCAAGGTTACTGGGAAAGTTTGGGCGCTACTGCAAATTTCAGTTCAGATCCTTAACGAAGTTACAGGTGCCAGGACCGGAGGGGAAGCCTCTTACATTTTCAGAACACACCTCTCCTCTACATAAAGCAAAACATGAAAGCATCCAGCTCCTTGTAACTGCCTGGGCACCCATCAACACTCACAGGTACCTCCCGAGGGCTCACCTGAAAGATGGGGTGTGGGACTACACAGAGGGCAGAACTGCACGAAGTAAAACAAGTCAGTTACTGCAGCATGAAACTGCTTTCGTGTTCACTAGAAGAAACTTGTTTAAGGTTTCAATGACGTTATTCTGAATATTCTTCATGTCCACTGGCCAATAGTTTGAAAAACAGGAATTTATGTAGGCATCCAAGGACAGGACCAGCAGGAGCATCCAAGGGCTTGATGTCAGCAAACTGTCTTGGTTACAGCTACTCCCCCGTCCCGGCACCTTGGCATTCAGCAAGAGATCAGCTCTCAACTCGCGCCTCCCCTGCAGCTCATTTTCACGTCTCGACTATCACTAAAGGACTTAAGGCTTCCGCCCATCGTCTGGCTCAATCCGGAAGATGGCACGGCAAAGCAACTCCTCAGCCATGGTGATCCCATCAGCAACGCAGCGTGGCTGGGTTAGCGCAGAGCTGCTGGGGCTTTACCAGCTGAAGAGCTACCTCAGCCCCGTCCTGCGGACCAGCCGGCTCAAGCTTCAGGCACCAACCAACTTCCAACAGCTTTAAGAGAGCGGTTTGGTTTAGGATAAAACTCTAGTTACAGCTCAAAAAGCGACATGAAGGCAGCCTTAACGTCCAGATTCCCAAAGGGATTTACTGACTCCTCCGGGAGCCTAGAACTTAAAACACCTTTTGGGATCTAAGCGTGTGTTACTCATGAGCCAGCCTCCCTGAATTCAAGCCACAGAGCTTAACCAAGAGTAGAAAAGCCTTGATCAGATTGAATATGTCGCTGTCTGGGGAAGCTCACTACACCAAGAGGCAGGAGAGGCTGCACACCTCCCATGGCTATTTGCCTACAGCGGAGTTTAGTTGGTTAGTTGTTTTAGTCTCACACTAGAGGATGTTGCTGAGGCGTTCTGTTTTCTTACGCTTGCGGGTCTGCTCACACTTGTCCTTCCATGTAACCTGGACATTTGGTAGCCGTTCTTGCAATTGTTCCGTCTCAAAATACTTACTCGAAATGAAAGTTACCGTCACCTTCATTTAAGCCACCCCAAACGCCCAGACTATACCTGTGCTCCTCCTTAACACTGATATTTTTGACAAAGGGCCCTTCTCACCCTGCCGCAGGAAGAAGCGAGCGCAGTATTCAGGTAGCTTGGCCTGCCTAGGACTGGCTAGCGCAGGCAGCAGCAGGCAGCGTGGCACGGGAAGGTAGCTCCTGCTCAGCCCTGCAGCACCAAAGCCAAGCTGTTGCCACAACCAGAATTAACCAATTAAAAGCTGCTCAGTGATGCTCCAACACGACGATGTGGTGGTTTTTATCTCCGTAATACAGACATACTCTTGGGCAGCAAGATTTTCCCTTCAAAAACCTCTCTGGAGAGGTGGGGGAAAATTAATTTACACCACTTTCCAAGGACAAAAGATTACCTTTGAAAATATACTTAGAGTGTGTATATGAATGTGGTTTTAGTAACTTGGATTCTAAGGATTAAAAATAAGCATAGTTTCATTCATCTCTTAAAGATCATCATCATTTTGCAGTCTAGCCACCCGAGAGTATTAATAGTTTTAGTGACAATACCTCCATGAAAAAAAACCTATTCCCTCCTCCTCCTTTGTCCAACTGCTGCAATCTCACAAACGGCAATTGCCCCGCTCTTTTTTTTTTTTTTTTGGCTTTTCTCTCCTACACCGCTAAGTAAAACACCCACCGACACGGTGGTGTCAAATATACACCGAGAATTAGGCTTTTATAATCCTCTCGATGACATCGACTTTGGGCTCAGCTATATTAACAAAGAAGAGGACTGCTGAGGCTCCTTGATGTTTAGGTTGTTTTCACTTTAAGCAAGCAGTTTGGGCTGTGTGGGAAGCTACAAGACAACCTTTCGTGACAGATTTTGATGTTGCCGCTCAGCGTTTTTTGCAGCTGGCAGAGCCCCGTGTAGTTTACTGGAAGACGCGTAAAGATTCAGCAGCAATTATAAAACCGTCCCGTGTTTTACCTGGGTGGTCTGTGCATATCCTTGAGCTGGCTGAGGTGCGTACGCGCTGTAGCTGTAAAATGAATTTAAAGACATTTATAATGCGTCCCCCTATTTTCCACTCGCGCAAAACGTGTACCACAAGACAATTTTCACACATCCGAATGATTTCTACTGGAATACTATGGCAATACAAAACCTAAAAGCTAAAGGAAAACCTTAAGATTTACAAATATACCTGACTTAAGACTAAACCACAATTATTATATACTTATATCATGTCTTTTTAGAACGGAGAGGATTAGACCATAATGCTACTTACCCCTGCTGAGCTGCAGCTTGGCTATAGGTACTATAATCTACAAGAAAAGAAAAGAAAAAAAAAAAAGAAAAAAAGGTTGACAAAGGCTTAACAAAATTAACAGTGTAATAGCACAGCAGCTGGCATTTCCTCCTGCAGCTTGAAAGAACTGCTATAAACTACTGGAAACCCAGTTTCAAAAGAGTGTAAGGTAAATGCACTTTTCCAGTCTTTTTGAAGGAAGCGAACCCTCTCTTCCCTTCATTGTTACTGCTGTTTGCAGCAGCAACTTTGATCTCAAATGACCCTACTTTAATTTAACTGCCACCTTGGATGACACCCAAGGGGTGGCAGGAGGGTGTTTTGTTTTGGAATAAAAGAAACGCTGGGGCTGACACTTACAACCCTCCCTGGTTTCAAAAGGGCCAGGGTGCAAGCTTTGGGGTCTCTAGAAACCACTTGTGGGGCTTCAACCCCAGTCAGCAACCAAGCACCGCGCAGCCACCCGCTCGCTCGCGCCCGGTGAGATGGGGGAGAGAAGGGGAAGGGTAAACGTGAAAGAACTCGTGAGTTGAGGTAAAGACAGTTTAATAGGGAAAGCAAAAGCCGCGCACACAAGCGGAGCAAAACAGGGAATCCCAGCTGTGTCCCCTCCCCACTTCCCGTGCACACCCAGCCTGCTCACGGGCAGGCCAGCACAAAAAGCCGGACAGTCCTCAACTGCTCAGCAACAACTGAAAACACGGGTACGGTATCGATAATATTCCCATCCCAAATCCAAAACATCACCTCACACTAACTTCTGTGACGAAAATTGGCTCTATCCCAGCCAAAACCAGGACACCTCCAAACTTCACTCCATTTAACTTTCATGGACACGAACAAGTGGCTGGAAAGTTCTAACCCTTGTCCCCTAGGCAGGGTTCGATATGGGCAGCCGGCAGTAATTCCTTCCCCAAAGCCCCGATCCACACCAATACCCTGATTTAGAGCAGAACTGAAATCCTGAAAATCCAGGCACAAAAATCTACGCCGAACTGGTTTGCTAGCGGGAATGGAAAATGCGTCCACATGGCAATTACAAGGCTATATTTGAGATGATTACAGCTCCTAAATGTATGCTTTCCCTCAAAGTCACCAGGCAACTCCAGTTCCCATCCAAACATCCAGAGCGAACAATGAATTCATCGCTCGGACCAGACCTTGCCAGCCAGATTCCAGTTCTCCCGGGACCACTAAAGTCCCGAGGACAGAGATCAGGAATCAGTTCAGACCTTGCTCGTATCTGCCGCTCGGGCCACGGCATCGGACTGAGCTGGAAGCAGAAGCTGGACGTTAGTTGAGGTTTTCTCAGGCAGAGCCAGACCGACCTGTGCGGGAAGAGGCGTCGGTGTTTCCGTCGCGATCGCACCTCGGGGTACGCTGATCTCAGTTAGAAAACTGGAGATGATGAATTTGGAGAACCCAGCTGACGACTTCCCACAGCCTTCAGTTATCGCCAGGTTGTAAGGACCGCTTTAATGCCTTTATCACGCTGTTCACAACTAAAGGTGATGGAGCACCAGGGAAATACTGTTTTGAGACCCCAGAACCTGCTGTTTCTTGAGGCCATGGATTCACCCCTAATAAAGCTTTCCTCTCCTCCTCCCAACCCCTTTACATGCGTGTATGGCTCTTCCTCCTTTGCACGTCCCTCTGCTGAAGCCGGAGCTCAGACCCTGGGCTGCATGTCAATGGACAAGAAGTGCCGTGCCTCTGGCAGTGATTTTTGACAGCTTTTCATTGCTTCGACCTCACGCCAGGGCGCAGGAATCGCTACGAGTACACAAGGAAGATGACCGACATACCGCACACCATAAAAAGATGCTGAACTGCTATCCAAAGGCTTCCGCGCTCCCGAGACGCCGCACAAGTTGTTAAACTACTTTGGCAGCACTCCTTGCTTTCCTTACAGGTTGTCATGTTTAATATTGAAAAAGCTAGCTTGCTAAATTCAGGGTCGCTGCTCTTTTATTTTTTTTTTTCAGTCTACATGCTCTGCTAAATCCTGAATGTTAAAAATCATTAATGCCCATTTCCCCACCTCCATCTTCCCTCTCCCACCACCTCCTTGTACCAGCACCCCACATCTTGCCCTACCTCCACCCCTGCCTCCTCTTTTCCAAGCCTGTTCACCCTCCATCCACCAAAACCTCCATGTTCCTCATTTAATTCTTATTTTTTGCACCTCCATTGGGTGACCACAGTTCTCCCAAGCTGTTAAAAAATGGCCTGGCTGCTGAGCACGGACCTCCCCAACCTTCAGCCCTCACTGGTAGACCCCCAGCAACCTACCATCCTCCCGAAGAGCTGCCGGGGCCTTGCGCTATGCACACAGTCTTCAGTTAAACACCCACCATGCATCCCTTCTTACAGCCTTCCCCCGGTCCTACCCAGACACGACATTTTCCCCTTTGTAGGACTTAAACCCAGGCGCTGAACTTGCAGTTTGTCTCCTGTAACCCCTCTCTTCTCTAATTCGCTCAAATTTAGATTAACACAAAACGTTTTGAAAAATATTACGGTTCATTGCGTCAAAAGCGTCTCCGAGCCTTTATTTCCAGTGGGAAATTAATCTTCATCCTTCTATTTCACGAGGCTCAAGAGCACAATAGCACAGCCCGAAAATAGCTGCTCCCACGGAAAAACATTTCCATGTATTAAGCAGAAAGACAGCTGTATTTTTAAACCCTATTTTGACAATTCCATTGGCACATGGTTCTTTAGTAACTTTTTTTTTTAAAAAAAACCCTCTCCAAGGTGGTATTAGTCATATTCCCTCGCACTCCGTGGCTTGTGACATCTTCCGAGGCCCGACCTCGGGCTTTAAGGCTGACGTTGCCCTGGCTGGTAAGTCTCTATTCGCACCCAGTCGGAGCCCTCGTGTAAAAACACGTTCCCTTCCACAATGCTTCACTGGTTTTATTCAAACAAATTACATTTGCACCAGAAACCGTCCTGACTGGCCACCGGGAAGGCCGAAGGCACGGAGGAAGCCTTCAGTAAGGCCAGAGATCTCCTGAAAGAGCGTTACTCCAAGAATCTTCAGGGGCTGGAGCACCAAGGACCCGCTATTGTAA
>NW_010512875.1:0-1215 GCF_000687285.1 Phaethon lepturus
GGCGAGGGCGTCTCAGCCGGCCCGTGGGCAATTACAGCCGCCCGCAATTTGCTGCTGCATTGCTGTTCCGTCCGGATTTATTACACCTGACTGAAAGACCACTGCAATTAAAAGGGGTGGAGGGTAAAAAGCACCATATTTCTTCATGAAATGGAGGTGGAGCGGTTGCGTGTTGCAGCGTACTCCACAAATCCCAAAGGCAGCCCCTTGGAAAGCTCCCAGCTGCCTCCAGTAAGGGAGCCGGGGCAGCTCGGAGAGCACAGGATCACATTCAGCTCTGAGTGAGCCCATCTGCTGAAATTAAAGAACTGAAGTGGAACTAGGCTCTCTTCAGCCTTTTATCTTCTCACGTAATTTCTAGCTACAATCTTGGAGCCAAATACCAGTCCTATCACACCCAAGCAAAAAGAAAAATTCCTGGGTATGTTAATTAACTTTTTTTTTTTTTTCCTCCTTGATGAGTCTTCAGTGAGAGCACTGACAAGCAGCTTCCCTGGGTTTGCTCTGGGCTCCGCCAAGGGCAACTAGTGATCAAGCAATGCACGAGTAGAAAGGGGAAGGTTTTCCAAGGTCAAGGGGAATTCAGACGTTCAGACCCTTCCGGAGGGGCCGCCAGGACAGGCGGGCGAGGGAGGTCGTGCCCGGCTCTGCTCTTGAACACGTGCACCAGCCTTTGAAGCCTGACGATCCCCTGATCGTTCAGCATCGCCTTTCAAACAGTACAAAAAGGTGCAGAACCACCCACGTTGTTCTTCACTTTTCCGCATAAATTTCAGACAAAAAGGCTGATCCGCTTTAGTCGACAAGGTTTTGAGCCGCTAATTCCCTGCTGAGCAGCTTTAATGCCCCAAGGATGCATTTAAAAGTCTTCCCGGACAGGTTTGTGTGCTTGCAGGGTTGGTTTGGCTTCCGGGGCGGCAGCGAGCCCCAGCCCTCACTGTAAGCTGGACCCGTGGGACGGACCAGACCTGGGACATAGAGCTGCCACCTCCCTCCCAAAAGCGGTGGCCGGGAGCCCTGTCCCCACGCCCGCTCCTCCTGGTCCGGTGCTGCCCTCGGAGAGCCCGCGGGATGCTGTTGCGTTGCCATGGCAATCAGCACACCAGAACCGACTAAAAATAAACACCGGCTCCGCAAAGCACGAAAGCTCGTCCTGAATCCAACCCCTGACCCAGCCACCTTCAAACGCCATGGCGCGCGGCCCCGGGCCCCCGC
>NW_010512876.1:0-5476 GCF_000687285.1 Phaethon lepturus
AGGGCGCTGCCCGCGGCGCCTCTCCCCGCGCCGGGCCCGGAGCATCTCCGTACGGGAGATTTTAAGAGGAAAAGGGAAGTAATTCACAGTGACTGCAGGAAGAAATATTCAGAGAAAGGAACTCAATGATTTTGGACGGGAAACAACAACACGTTACCAGGATTAACGTTTGCAAGAGGCGATTCCAGAGAGAGATCACTTCCGCTGGAGACAAGAGTGTTTCTTCCAGATTTACACCAGGGAAAGGCAGAGCAAAACCGGCCCCATGAGCGCGATACTGGCTGACTCGTCACCCTTCAGCCTCTGCTTCCACTCCTGAAAAGCTGCGTGAGCTGGGGGCAGTTGGGTGCATTCCCTCCCTGGGCAACACGTCTCCGCCGCGCGCGGGCCTGGACCGCGCTCGCGCTGTTTATACGTGTATCCTTCCCCTGCAAATACGCCCGGCCCCATACAGACATGAAAGGTACACACCGACCATACTGTGTTAACAGCGCGTCGCTGAGTCGGCGAAAGGGTAAACATGAAGGCAGCTTTTTGCAAACTTGACTTCAAAGTTAGTGGGTGGGTTTTTTTCCACCACTCCAGCCAGAAGTGATGTTAAGCAAGAGGGGTCCCTGAGCCATGTTTATTGTTACAGGAAATGGTTCATGTGCTTTTTTGGACCTTTCGAGCTCGTTTTGGGGACTGGACATTGATTTCCTCAATGGCATTCGGAGTGCCTTTCTTAAGTACAGCATGTCCTTCTACGAGGTTATCGTGTAATATTAAAATACACAGTTTGGGCTTGTGCTTTCGGTCCCCAGACCCGAGCCGCGCTGTGTCAAACAGCTCCTGGGGATGGAATTGAGAGCAGAGCCGTACCCCACGCTCTCGCGGGCGCTTCGCCTTGCACTGGTGCTAACTGAAAAAGGGAAGAATCTGCCCAAGAGAGGGATAGCAGAATTATGATGTGTCTTGCTGATTGATCTACGCAACAAAAGTGAAAGAATATAAAACGAGAATTTAGATAATGCAACGGTAGATATTTTCAGTGCCAACATAGTGTCACAGGAAATTCTATAATCATAACTTCAACTCGCCCACTTCCCGCAGGTTTTGCAGCACTGGATAATACATGACACATCAGTCAGAAAGCTTGGTGGCAAGCAGGACAATCTTTTGAAAAGTGTGCCCTTGGAATATTGTCCCCTTCAAAAAAATGGAAAACCAAATCATCGTGAAGTACATTTATCTCTCTCTCGACTCTGTGCTGCGTCCCCGGTTGTTCGGAGAAGAAAAAAGCCCTGCCAGATCGAGCAAAGCTGAAGTTTGTGAAAAAGCTGTGAAAAACTCACAGAACAGCCGATCTCACCTTGATGCCTTCTGCGGGTACCGCTACGTAAATCTAAGCGCCCGCGCTGAGTGCTCGGCTGCAGTGCCGCATCTAGCGAGAGACGAGCTCAGAGAGCGGGAGAGGAGGAAACAAGATTCAAAAGCCATCAAGATCTGAATCCCAGCAGTGAAAAGCTGGAAGAGGTTTCAAAACAACCGCGTAGCTACGAGGCGTTAGGAGCAGCGGGCGCGTTTCGACGTACTTGCGGTCGCGTGAGCTAACGCGCGGAAGCCAGCGGCCGTTCGTGATGGGGCGAGGGCTCCGCGGCCCACGCAGGCACCGGCTGCTCCTCCAAACCCCCCCAGCTTACGGCACTCGGCTCAAACCAAAGGCACCACAAAGCCACCAAAGCACATCGAAGTGTGGAAAGAAAATGTTCCCAAAAACCCTAATCTTCCTGGAAGCGTGTCCAAAAGTTTAATAACAAAAAAAACCCCTTCTCCGTGTTCATCATCTTGGACTGAGAACCAGCTTGGGCATTGATCCCCGGCAGGGATTGAATGCTTATCTGGCAGCAATTCCACAGGTGATTTTTAGGTTGTAGCCTGTCCCTTAATTATTTTGCAGGTTCACCCACAGACACATCTTCCGCTCCAGCTCTCCTCCCCGGGACGCACCGTCGCCGAGGCTCCGGAGGCTGTCCGTGAAACGGCCCGCCGCAGCGCGGGCGCCGGGCAGGGCTCACCTTCGGGGGCGCAGGCTTTGTGCGGGTTCTTTTCTCTTTTAACACCACCATTCTGGAGCTAGGTAAAAATTTCGCCCTGGGATTTTTGGATATGAGCCTAAACGCCACGATCCACATGGTTCCATCGTGCCTAATTACAGCCTGTCTAAAATGCTAATGGATCCCAGCAACGCAATATTCGTAGTAGCGAGTTATTAGATTGCACATACTTTACAGTTTATCTAGTTGTCTAGGTTATTGGACAAAAACCTTCAATAATAGGAAAACAGCCTGCTGTTGGGTTGAATTTTTCTGGATTATTAATTGAGTTTTTCAGTTTAATGCCAGGAGACAGTTACATAGCACAAAGTGTATTTTAAGCATCTATTTATTAAAGCTGAATTGCGCTAGAACTTCTGTTCAAAAGTACACCTGACAGCTGAACGAACAGCAAATTATTGCACAGCGATCTCTGCTATTTTCTGTTGTTTCTGTGCAGCTAGCTCCTGCATGTACTGTAGGCTAAAAGAATTCTCAACTTTCTATTCAATACAGTAAATTTTGTCAGATGTTGTTATTATTTTTGCTGAATGCCAGATGCGGGTGTAATATATGCGTAAAAGTCTCATCGACTCCTGGAGCTAAGTCAGGTGGAAGCGGGCTGCAGTCGTGAGGAGAGGATGAGCAAGGTGGCTTTTCTTTAATCCAGTTCTATCAGTACGTAACGATAGGCATTAAAAATGCTGGAGAATCCAGTAAAACATTATTTGCATTCACCAAGGACAACGCTGGCCGTTTTCTCTACAGAACGGGGAGCAGGGGCTGGGTGCCAGCATCACGGCAGGGTGCTCTGGGTGCCGCAATGCACATTGTCCATGAAATAATAAATACCATGGCCAGGGCAGCAGCAACCCGAGCACCTGAAGCTTTGCAAGGAAAGAGTTAACAAACGGGAGTTGGGGAGAGCTCCCCAGCTGTGTGGCCTCAGCAGGCTGAGCCCAGCTGGAGGGAATCCCGAATCCTCGGGGAGGTCCAGCAGGTGCCCAGGTGTTGGCAATGGACCTCGCGACGGCCGCAGCTCTCCTTGGGGAGTCGTGCTGAATTTGGTGGTGAGGGGGTGTTTTTGAGAGAAGAAACGGAGAGTCACTTGAGGCTTGTTCAAGAGCGGGTTGTAGCAGCTTGTCTCCTTCGGCCAAAAAAAGGTATGAGAAATAATAGTGTGGGGAAAAAAAATTATGCTGTGAATTGCTGCGTGAGCACATGAGATGTGGAAGTACAAGATCTCGTTGCTGTGTGTAGTCTAGAGTTGATTAAATCAAACGTTTGGTCTTTTGTTTAACCTAGAAAGTTGTGAGGTGGCTTGTGCGAGTTAAATGCTCGGGCTGGGAGGAAGCAGCGCTGGGGCAGCGGGGTTGCCAGTAGGTAGCCCCCGGGGGTGGCTTCACCTCTTGTGCTGCTCTGCCACGGCCGTTGCAACAACGAATACCTGTGCTTCCTTATTTCTGGGGTTTGGGGGTTTTTTCATTGAGTTCTTAACTTGAATTACGGCATTTTCTGGGGAACGCCGCTGTTGCGGTTCGCGTTCAGAAATGGGACCCTGGATAAACCTGCCCTGTGCCGGGACCTGGGCAGCCCGTCCCCTGCAGAGCGCTGCCGCGAGCTCCGGAGCGCGGCCGTCCTCTCTCGGAGGACCCTACCTCGCTCGGTGCTCGCGAGCCTTTGTTGAAAATGAAAGGTGTTCGGAAGCGGCTGAACAGGGAAGGAACTGGGAGTTTTATACACGGTGGGTGGGAAAGCTGGTCGTAAAGTTTGACCTGATTTATTTAATTTTCTGGGAATAATAATAATTCTTCCTTGAACTGACAGTCTGCGTGTCAAAGTTTCAGGTCAATTTGAAGTGGTTGAAATATGAATTCCAGGGGAAAAATAATGCTGGTTGTGTGGTGGACGTGCTGACAGTCTCTCACCGAGGTGTTGCTCTCCACCTTAATGCACTGTAGAAAAAACTATAGGCTGGCAAAAAGAGTTGTATTTTATGTGATTATGGATTGTTTGCGTTACTGTCCGTTAGGAAGTAAAAAGGAGAAAAGGCGTTGTGGTTTTCTGTTAGTTGTTTTAGGCTTGCACTGAAAGTGTTTCACTCTGGAATAACTGAGTTACTTGCAAAAATAATAGTTTGGATGATGGTGTGATGGTACCTGGGGGTGGGGGGAGAAAAAAAGGTCTGCACTAAAAGAATTTAGCACTCTAACTTTATAGTAGTGCTGCATTGAAAATCACAAGTGTGATGTAATGTTTTACCTAAATCCACAGTATTTAAAAAAAATAATTCTGGCTCTAATTTTCCTCATCATAGGACCTTTGAAAATCGGATGCACCGATTCACTTGCTATTCACTCTCCTCTGTGTCCTGGTGTAATTTCTCATAGGAGAACAACATGTCCTGTGTAAATCACAGTCAAATATCTGAAGAAGCTTGCCAAAAGAGATGGGGGCCATCAAACTTTTTTTATGATGAAATGTCCGAGAGCCGTTTCTGATAGTACGCTTCTATTAAAGATCTAATTTCAGGAGCTTTAGGTGTGATTGGATTTTGAAGGTCTCGGGCTTAGTTTACGAGAATAAGAACAATTGACAGAAATGGGCTGCCAAGATAACTTTCCGCAGCTGCTCATCTGTATGTTTGGCCGTCGCAGGACAGACCGCAGCGATCCCCGCAGCCCTGCGCAGAGCGCCGGCCGTTACGCCGTGCGGCAGTAACACGGTCCGTATACTGCGCAAGGACCGCCCGTAACTTTTAGCCCCAGATTTTGAAAGCAGTTATGGATGTTACTTAACTCCCCCTCCTAAACGGGCCCGTTGCCTCCAAGAGGCAGATGGGCGTGTTGAAGTGGAGCGTGTGCTTGGGCGCATCGGTGCGGTCGGAGCTGCGGGTCTTTCCCAGGGTCTCTCTGCCCGGCGTCCTCGGGCACTGCAGCCGGCGCCTCGGAGCCGGATAGTGCCGTGGGGTCTGCGCAGGGAACGAGCCCATCCGCTGGCCTGGGACTGCGGCTGGCAGGAGCTTTCTTACCCCTTGGTAGTGTTATCAGGTCTGAATTCAAACCAGGTTTAGCTGGCACCAGGTTTAGTTTATTTTTTAGGATGCACAGTTTTGCTGTGTTCTTTGGATTTCTTTGTTTTCTTTAAAAAGCTAAATAAGATTTGCAGAGTCCGTATTCCACTCTATTGATGCAAGTGTAAATCAGGAAACTAGCCTGCCCTACCCCATAAAAGGCTCAGTGCTCTTCTCTACAACTGCCCATTAAGCTTCACAAATGGATAAATAAGGAACTGAGATGTGTCATTTATTCATCGCGCTTGGAAGGCGGGGAGGAGCGCCGTAAATCCATGGGCACCTCGGACTCCAGATCTGTCACTAAGCAACCTGGAGCATCACGGCT
>NW_010512876.1:5524-8965 GCF_000687285.1 Phaethon lepturus
GGGGACCTGTCCCCTTGGCTGCCCCCCGCCGAGCCCGTGCCCCTGCCCCGTCCCCGGGAGCTCGAGGGCCAGCGTGCTGCCGGCGCCGCGCGTTCCCACCGCTCCTCTTCTGCCGCCTCGCCCCCCAGACCCTGTGCCTCTTCCTTTCCCTCCATCTTGCTGATCTGAACTCTGCACACGTGGCTCCTGGCTGTGCCGGTACGGTTTGCAGGGAAGAAAAGCACAATAAATTTGTCATATAATGGTGCTGCCAAAAGAAGCAGCAAATAGTTGAGGAAGGTTAGCTACTTAGCTCTCCCTGCACGCGTGTACGTCTTGTGTATGTGGAAGGGAGGGCTTTTGCAAATGCACTAGGAATAATAATTGAACTCGCAGGTCATCATTATTAAATGGAGGTAGGGGAATGTTTCTGGCCTTCAGGATTATCTGCCCATCCTCGTGGCGGCGTTACGTAAAGCTGAAGGCTTGGCGAGAGCAGCATCACCTGCAGGACCGCAGCAGGAGCGGAGCGGGTGGCTCGAAGGGGCTGATGGATGAGACGGGAGCACCTTGTTGGCTCCGCAGCAGAGCCCTGCGGGGAAGGGACAAAGGCAAAGGTATGTTTCTCAAAGAAAACGGTGCGAATGAGAAAAGAATCCCTCTGGTTAGTGAAGTTATTCCAGCAAGTGGCTGTATAAATGTCTTTATATTGTTATTTCCGATATTAGTTTGTTGTTCCTCCATGAAAGCTGATTTATTTGAAATGTTATTACTTGAAACACCCTAATCTTTTTGTAATAATTCATATACTGGAGATTACGGTTTTGGAAGGCAGCCCAGCTCTGGCTAGAATCCTATTTATGGATTAAAGGATTTGAACAGCATTGCAAGCTAGATCTCCGAATAGCAGGATAATGTAAACCTGGTTCCATATAAAATGCTTTACCTCTGCAATAGTAACCCCATTAAAGGCAGATTGTTGGAGGACATTGGACAAGAGGACTTTCATTACAGTAAAGCAGGATATCTTGCACCCCTGAAGAGCAAGGATTTTCAGAGCTGAGTCTTCCCCTTTTTAAGATGCCCTGAGCTGCGTTTTGTATCTCTCCTTTCTTCTGGAAGCCATCATGCCAACTAATTATAGGGTTTTGTGGGAGGTTTGAACAGGCTTTTTGATGTAAGAACCGTTGTTTCTGGTGGGAACTGAGCCACCACAAAAGGCAAATAATGTACCCCAGCAAAGAGCTCCTCCTGCCCCGTAATGGGAGGGAGGCAGCTGGGAGCTGTAATTTCTGTGTAAACAGCAGCACGAGGGCCCACCCCAGGATTCGTTAGTGTTATTGGAGGGAAAATCCCACCCAGGAAACTGTAAGCTTTGGGAGCGTTGTTATTAATTTCCCATTTCATGTAATAGCATGTGGGGAACCCAGTCGTGGGCTGGTGTACTGCTGTGTTAGTAAGTGCTGCACAAAATCCAAACTAGAGAACGGGCAATGGCATATTTTAATTGTAAGTACACTTATAATCTGTGAGAAGATAAGTACAGAAGTAGTCTAAAAAATAATGGCACTAGGAGCCAACATTAAAATTAATCTAACAGTTTTCAAGCCTTTTTCACACGTTGCAGCAAGCGAGGTTTGAGGCAAGATTTGATGCGGAGCGCTGAAGTGGCTTTGTGGGTATTTATAGGCAGCTTTCACCGTAATCGATGTGCAGCAGAGCCTGGTGCCCTGGGCCAAGCTGAACAAAAGGTGGGAAAGGGATGAGACGCTGTGAAGGGCTCTGAAAACTGAGGTAACCTGTGTGTGATGCAACTGGGAGGGATAAGCCAGTGGAGAGAGGCATGGAAAGGGGCGATGCAAGCAAAACCTACTGGTGTTCCAAAGAAAGATGAAAATGATGTGGTGGTTGCAATAATTAGGCCACAAGATGATGAAAACCTAGAGAAGGCTAGCTGTGTGCCCCGGGGGAGGCCGAGCTGTAGAGATACTATGCAAAAAACCCTACAAGATTGATTGGTGCTGTGGATGTAATGCCCCTGAGAGACTTCGGAGATGTTCAGGGTCTTTTATTACCTGTTCCCTATAGAAGTTGGGGAAGGCATTCAGGAAGAGTGCTTGGGACGAGATTAAGATCTCTTTTTCCATATGGATGCAGTGCTAACACTGAGGGGGAGGTGGGGAGAAAGACCGTTGTGATCAGCCGCACAGGGTTGCAGGGGTGATTAGAGAAGAAAAATGTTGTGGGGATCACCCGTTCCAGAAAATCTCACTTTTTCTTACTGTTCAAATACTGGTCTGCAAACATAGTGTGTCAGGCTGCAATAAACCGTTAAAATTGGGCTGCCCAGTATGTACGTGTGTGTGCGTTGGGTATCACTTGTATCCACTCGCCCACGTGTGGTCTAAAAGCAGCAGCCTGGTCCGTGGAACTGGAAGCGGTTACAGCCTCCCCCGGCCCTGCTACAGCCTTGCCCTGGGCAAAAATCATCTCGCTGCTCTAGATCTCCACTTCCTCTTCTGTGGAATGAGGTAATATCATGTGCATCCCAGAGGATTTGAGCATTACTTATTATTTCTATAGGGGTTTGAAGGTTAATAGCTTTACACAAGCCTAATTAATTGCTATTATTTAGTTTTAATATTCTCAATACTTTGTCCACACAAAGCTTGATCTACCAGCCTCCGTGCAAAAAGATTCTGGAGCAGCGCGGTTTGCGTGCGGTACAGAGCGCGTATGCACCAGTGAGGCTGGGCGATAGCGCAGGCAGGCGTGACCGTACAGCATACCGCGTCCGCCGCGGCTCGGGGTGCTCTGGCGCAGGCGGTGGCGGAGCAGAGGAGGCAAGCTCGGATGGGACAACAAAATAAATGAGGATAATAAACGCTTCCTCCTGTAATGTAAATTGTCTCAACTGTTCACGTGGTTGGCTGCTGGTTGACTTGCTCTGAGTGAAGGTAGGATCGAGAGGCTGATAGCTCAAGCGGTAACGGTTATTTTTGCAAGGGTGAGATCTCCTGCCTCTCAAGGCGGTTTTCAGAGAGCCCAAACACTTTTGTGAGAGAACTGTTCTGTAAATGCTTCTGAAATAATTCGTGGAGGCTCTCGATGTGGTCATGTTCTGGCTGGCAGCCCCAGTGTTTAATGGAGTCTGAGACTGAGCGTCGATGGACACTTGCACAACTCTGAATGCTTTTGCATGTAAACGGAACCGGTGCACATTTAGGCCTGGGGTAGGAAAAGCTTTACGCCTGGGTTTGCTAGACCCTGCTTTCCTCTGGGAATTGTGGCACAAAGCGAAGCGGGCTAAGCCTGGAGTTGGGGCGTACTTGCTGTCGCTACAGGTGTGTTGCTGACCCAGCGCAGCAGGAGGGAAGGCGGCGGCTCCCGTCTGCGCCGGAGCAGTTCCTCCCCTCCGGACAGCCCAGGAGCGAGCGGCGTGCAGGACCCCCGCAGCGGAGG
>NW_010512877.1:0-10245 GCF_000687285.1 Phaethon lepturus
CAGGCTTTGGTCCGCTGCGGGCGCAGGTTTTCTGGGGAGGCCAGTGGGGCTGCAGCCACCAAGCACGCTGCCAGCGAGGGCAGTGGGGTGGGACGGTGGTCGAGCGTTCCTGCTTGTCCCTGGGGTGGCAAGGCACCGCGTGGCAGGGGATAGCTGGTCCTCCCTGGTTGGTACCGTGTAGTACCTGGCGTTTTGCTGGCGTTCGAGTCTCATTGTAAGCTGAATATTAACTGAATATTGGAGGGATTAATATTTGGAAAAGGTAAGCCTGAGCAAAAGATAAGTGTATAGCCTGCTTGTGCTAATAAACCTCTGGATCTCAGTGGAACACGGTGACGTGCTCGGGCACCTGTGAAGGGCAGCCTTCCCTGGTCACCCCAGGGCCGGGCAGAGGGGTCGGCTGCTGCTGAAAGTATTTACATGCAAGAGGAATTACGGATTGCACACAGCCGCAGACACTTTTTAGTTCATTGTATTCTTTCATCTGTGTCTCTTACAGTTGAACTCGATGATCTTAAAGGTCTTTTCCAACCTAAATGGTTCTATGATTCTTGCCTTAATCTAGTGGGATGTGTATTTGGATACATCTAAAGTTGGTGGAAACCGACCTTTAGTGGTGCTAAGCATGAGCAGAGAGAGAGAGAGAGAAGCTACTTTTTACATTGCCACACATTAAAAAAGCTGAATCTGAAATACTTGTGATGGGGATATTATGCCTACCAGGATATGCCTGATGCCTTGGGCAGCCCAGAGAAGGTGTGCAGTCTTCATCCTCGGAGAGGTTCAAAACCTGACTGGATACTGCCCTGAGAAACCTGCTTCAGCAGGGGGGTTGGACAAGATGACCTCTAGAAATGCCTTCCAACCTCATCCAGCCTGTGATATTACAAATGATGAGCTTTTAGAAGCTTTGGCATGCTTTCTATTTCTTAAGCGTCTTCATATTGCCTTTGAGTGAAACTGAAATGATCTATGGATTGGTCTCCCTTTCCCTCTGGTGAACGGCTGTGGTGGGTCTCCACAGCCAGAGACAGCTCTGAGGGCAGACACAGAACCTCTCTCTTGCCATGGGTGCCAAGGACAACAGAAAGCTTCAAACCCCACAGCTTAAGCAACAAATTCCGAAAATTGAAGAAGAACCTCAAAGTGAACAGAATAGAAATAAGAGTTTAAAAAAAAACAACCCCCAAATGCACCAAAATCCCTTTGCTCCCTACTGCACCCTGCAGTCTGGTACTTTCTTTCAGGCTTTGCTCACTCCGTAGCAGCTTAATCAGTTTTCCAAAACCTCCTGAGCTCCTGAGCAAGCAATGGCTGTGTCCCCAAAATGCGGTCCGCCCTTCTCTTTGGTGGAACATGACCAGCTTAACAAAGCCATTTCTGCTGTGGACGGGACGGGGCTGTCTGCAGATAAACTTGGGTTCTTGGAAGTGGGCAAAACTGGAGCTGTATTCTTGTCTGGCTGTGTGTGCGTGTGCATTTGCACACAGATTGTGTTGAAATTATTTCATTAATAACTTTTCTCTCTCGCACCCACAGCTCACAGGCATGTTCATGTGCTGGTGCTGAAGGAGGGGGCTTGCTGCAGCCTCCACAGGAGACTTACCAGGGCAGGGGAAAGGGGTGGAAAAGACTTGCCTTCTGGAGCAGCATTAGCTGCAGAAATCAGACTATCCTATCTAAATGTTTACCTGATTTAAAAAGAAATAAAAAAACCCATAAGGAAATAAATGCATTAAAGACTAAAACGTTGGCAGTAAGGAAGACTGACCTCCAGTCCTTCAGAGGAAAGAAATTTAACTATTTGGCTCTGTCTTGCTTTAATACTGCTTTTAAATCACCTACTTGGAAAATAAATTCATATATTGCCATTTCCCCACAGTGTGGGGCACTGGAAAAAGTCCTTTGCTGAAAGAATGGATGTCATTAATGAGTAGTAAAAAAGGTTTGATTTGTTCTAGGGTCTGTTTAACACAACTAAATCACAGTGTTTTCCAGTCTAATCTGTCATTTCTTAGAAGAAAACCATCAACTGATGTTTTTAATCATTCACTCATTGCCTAAGCTGGCTGCTCCTGAAAACTCTGCCTTTCCCAGGAATTGGCTTTGAATAACTTGAGGTTGTAGTCTGTTTTCTTTAAGTTATACCTCAATGTTTTTCTTGGCATTGGGAAGGTATTCTTCTGTTGTAGCACCTTTCAGGTGAATCCCTTTGTGGCTGAAGAAAAGGCAGAAACCTGTTTTCCTACTCCAGGATATTTCCTCAGGGATTCAGCAGCTGTCTAAAACTTCAGGATCTTCCAACTGCAAGATCTTGGCTGGTCCTTCAGACTCCCATTGGGGTCCTGATTAACAGGAAGGGAAAGGGAGGAAAATCAGCCTCAGCCAAACAGTAAAAGGTGCATGTGAACCTCTTCACACATGCTCGTATGTGTGTGCTGTGTCTGCCAGACTATGGCAGACTCTGGCCTGGGGCTTTGGGCTGCTCCTGTTGTGACAAGGTGCCGGGAGGTTGCACAGGGCCACGGTGAGGACCTGGGAACCTTGCAGTGTTCAGTGGTTGGAGCTACATGTGCTGATGACACCTGGGTCCACGCTTAGCAACCCTGAAATGCAAAATATCATTCAAAGGCAATAGTAAAAATGAGGCAAAAGGATTTTTTTCTCTTCAATTTCTGAACAATTTCTGTTCTTCATTTATTAATCTCGTTGTTCACCTGCCATTTGCATTTTTAATGTATTGCTTCTGCTGTGTGTAGTGTTGGAGACTTCTGAAAATGTCTGTGAAATTAGAGCATGATTTGAATGGAACATAAAGGCCAATTTTATTTTAAGTCATATTATCTTCAAACTGAAGTCCTGTGTCCAGGTTATACCCTGTTACTACTTACTGCTTGTGCCATCAATGTGTCTTGGTGCCCAAATCCTCACTGTGTGAAGGGTTTAGGGAAAAGGGTCCTCTCTGCCTCTCTCCCCATTTCTTCCTCCGAGGAGCTGTGTTTTTCTCTTCCTTTGCATGCTTCGTGGGCAAGGCAGATCCCACATCAGGTGGAGCCGGGACTAATCCAGGAAAGAGCTGCAGGGATGTAGCCCACAACCCCGGTGACCAAAGCCCAGTCCTGGCACGCCCAGCTCTTGGGCAGCTCTAGCACCAGCAGCCCGGGGTCGCTCCTCCCCGGCGCAGCAGCTTGGGCAGCACCCTGCAAGCGAGCCACCTCCGCTCGTCTGCCCAGCACCCCTCAGCCCTGTGGTGACATTTGCATCTTCATCCATCACCCGGTATAATGAAAATACAGGCATTTGTTTTGCTGCAACGCTTGTCTTCCATGAATGTCTTGACATTTATGTACCACCAAGAGACATTATGTTATGTCAGGATTTTATTCTTGTGGCATTATCTACCCTAATTAAGGCTGTCCCTACCTGCTTCAGCCGTGTAGCAAAGTAACAGTGAGGTTGTTTTAATTTCTGAGTCTTCTGAGGTTGTAACAAAGGAGGCAGCTGATGCCGGGAAGACAGCGCAGCATCCCCGCAGCCTGCCCCAAACACTGCTTGGTGCCGTGCCGTGCAGTAAAGCTCTCCATCGCGTGTTCAGAGCAAGCCTGTGTCCTTGGCTGTGGCTGGCACCAAGGATTTGTCTGGCAGCCCCAGGACAGGAAAGGGCACTGTTCCTGAGCCCCTCTGCAACTCTTCTGTAGATCAGCTACTATAAAAAAAACCCAATTGTTTTTCTATGATACTTTGCAAAGCCAGCTTTCTGGAAAGCTAGGAAAGACCAGTCTTAAATCAGCCTGAGCAATGGGAAAAGCACAGATGAGCACAGGCAGTGTCCATGGGTGCATAAGACTTTCTTCTTGCCCCATCTCCCCTTCCTGGTGTTCCACCTGGGCGGGCAGGCGGCAGGTGATAAATGAGGCAGCTCTGAGGAGATGCCCCAGGCTCTCGTGTGATTCAAGTGTCTCAGCACCTCCTGCAGACAGCCCAGATGCCATCTGGTGCCCCTTGCTCACCCTCAGCTTCTGCCAGGTTGTGCAAGTTGTGTCCTCTCTTCTAACCTCCCTGAGGTGCACCAGGGCTGGACCAAATGTCCACAAGGCCACATGCAGGATGTAAACCATGTGGTTTGCTGGCAAAGAGCTGTGGTATCCTATTAGCATGTTCTTGCTCATGGAGAAAAATGTAATGGTTTGGGAAAAATGAACTGCAGGGAGGAAGAGAAATCATGTCCTACTGCTTTTACAAGTTTTATCAGATTGCAAGGCAAGAACATTTCTCTTCCTCTATGCAAATAGAAGCACTTTGCTCTAGCATTTACAGACACATGTATCTATCTACATATAATACAATTCCTGGCCACTTAAGAGATGCTGTACAAGTGATTTAAGCACAGGGAGCCAGAGCAGGTAAAGGGGTCAACAACCAATTAATCCTTCTTGCTGGAGTAGGTTTCTATTAATGAAGTACCCCTCACCCCTGCAGGGCTCTAATTCAGACAAGGAGAAAAGTGCCTCGAGGATGGTCTCCCCGAGCCTCCCTTCCCAGGCATGGGTGAGAGACGCCCCGCATCCCAGTCGCAGCTCTGTGCCCGTTCAGCCACTGACTTCTTGGAGAAGATTGTCAGTAAAATCAGAGGCTTTTATTTCTGCTATTCCTTCTCAGAGATTGGGTGTTTGGCATATCGGGTGCTCCAAGTTTAATGGCAGGGCTCTTCCCCTATGTGGAGCCAAATTTCCCAGTTCATTTACCTGCCATTCAACCTCTGACATGTCAAAGTAAAAACATAAAGGTCTTAAAATCACAACATGGTTAAAGAAAAGAAGAGATTGTTTTTTTCTCAGAAAAAGGTTTAAAAAAGACTTGAGTGGAAAGCAAAGTGGGTCTGACAATGTATGTCAGTGGAAAACAAATTCAGTAATAACCTGTGAAATGATCACTCCTCAGCTAATGCACTTGCTGCCAGTGCCACGGATGGAGGGACCTCCTGAGACCCACGCCGGCAAAAACCAGAAGACTTGCAAAGAGCTCTTCCAGCTGGAGGGTGGCTGGATGCTGGATGGGTTTGGTATTGTGGAGTGTAAAGTGAATTATCCTTATCTTTAGTGGGAAATTTGTTCATTGCTGTGTCTCACGGGGAAATTAATGATTGTCTCCAGCTAAAACCTCTAAGGCAGGTGTCCTCATGTTTTAATTGTTACTGCTGAAGTCCCCCTGACTTTGTAGTCTCTCTATTCTCTTTCATTAGCAGAAATGGTAATTGTATTTTAAAATAATTATAATATTTCCTTTGATGAGCTTAGCTCATTTAGCCAGGTCAAACAAAGGTTAGAGGGATGTAATATCTCTTAATAAATATGTCGGGTGGTAAATGCTGAGGAAAGGAAAGAGCTTTTTGAGTTGAAGGATGATGTTAGCTCAGAATCAAATGGCTACATATTGGTCATGAATAAATTTATACTGTAAATTAGAAGACAGTTTCTGGGTATCTGAAGAGCTCATTTGGTCAGGGAAATGGGGGACTGGGGCTTGTTTTAAGATGGAGCTTCATGGCTCCACATGAGGGGTAGAATAGGTGAAAGGAGGAATTCTTGGAGAAAAGGCATGAGGTTTGAGCTGTGAGACCCTGTGTGTAACGAATTAAATCCAAACAGTCTTTAAAGAGACACTGGATTCCTCTGCTAACACTGTGCTGGTGCTGTCATTACCTTGTGTTTCAGCTCTCTGGAGTGCCAGGAAGGACTTGTCTCCTTGGCCTCCCCCAGCACTGGTGACTGGTGAACCAGGGTGGTGGGAACAGGCACCGTGGCTGCTGGGGCGCTCGCTTCAAAGGTGTCTCAATGCACGTCCTCTTTCCTGCTCTGCTTAAACCCATTACCAGAACTCGGTCTGGACAGAAGGGACAACGGGAGCGCTTCTCATGTCTGCTCTGGTAGCATGATCCTGGGCTGCTTTGTTGGTCTGTCGAAGATTTTATTCTTATGATTCTGCAATGCACATCAGTTTGCAGTTGTTTGAGAGCCAGTGGTGCGATGTCCCTGTTCTCTCCTGTTCTCTTCCTGTGGGTGGATCTTCGTTTATTATCATAGCCTTTGAGTTTGTTGCAGAGGGGGATGCTCTGTGGTCCACAGTTTGTCCTGGCAGATGGGTGAATGCCCTGGGGTCCCTCTACACTTGGCAAGTTGCTGCCTGGCACGTTGTGATCATGACAGTCCCCTTAGCTTGGCATTCCTTAATGTACTGAGTACCATTGTCCCTTGCCCTGCAAATAGCTCTGGAAAGCAAGAGATGTTGTTTTGTAAGGTTTTTAGTTCAGAGTGAGTTTTCACAAAAGGTGTATTATTGTGACTAAAATTACCTTCCCATATCTCTCTGCTGTGCATTTTTTTTCAGCGTTCATACATGAAATCATGAAGTTCTATTTAAATGAAGATTTTTTGCTTAGAATAAATTTCCTCTTTAAAAATGTTAATTTATATCAACTGGGCCTATGATGTCTTGAAGTACCTCATTCACAGAATGGGAAATGTTTGCCAAAAAATCTGCTTGTTTAACTATGCAGTGCATCTCTAACCATTAGCCGTGTGTTGTCTTTGCCTGAGACATGATTGTGGAGTTGAGCCTTCTCTCATAGCAAGTCATAGGGCCTGCTGGGTGCAGCACTTGTAGCAGTAAGTTTTGAAGCTCAGTTCTTGGGGACAGAAAAAAAAACAAGTTTCAGCTATGATCATCTGTAATATTCTTAAAGTGTGGGCAAACGCCATTGGATGGACAAATCTGGCAGTTTTGACCAAAAAAAACCCTAGTAATTTTGACGATCTGGTGTGCACACTTGAAACAGTATTGAGTTTTCAGAGAATTGAGGTCTTCTGTGAGAATGTGATGCAATGTTACCTGAGAGTATGGCCTGTCCTAAAAAAACAGGTACTTTCTTTTTGTATCCTTCTGCACTCACTGTTTGTATTTCTCTTCTGAGAACTTCATACATAAACCACCATAGCCTGAGAGCCAGCTCTGTCCTAGGGTGCAGCACCTACAGCTTCCAGGACTGTGAAGAAATGTAAATCAGGCAGTATGTCCATTTTCCTCCTCCTCATGCTGCTGTTGCATATGCTTTGCCCGATCTGCATGGAAAGCTCCTCCTCTGCATGCGGGAAAGCTGTGAAGCTTCCCACATGGCATCACCAGCATGCAACCCTGCTTAGCCCCTTAGCACTCCCAATCAAGCTCTTTTTTTTTTTTTTTTTTTGTGCATGGTAAAAGGATGAAAACAAGCTTGACTGCAAGCAAAAATATTGAGAAAGTACTGATTCAATATCTGCACCCCCAGTCAGTCAATAGCTCTTCAGCTCCTCATTGCCCAACTCTTTTCTCCTCTGTTGGAGCAGGGTACAGCAGGAGTATTAAACTCTAGTGATCAGTTTTGGTTAACAGAAGATGAAAGAGCAAACTAGCTTATCTGCCAGAGGGATTTCTCTTGGAAATGCCAGCAGGGTTAGACAGAAAGTAAGAGTGACTGATCCAGCAAGGAGACAAGTCTGAGGAAGACAGTCTTTGGGCAATTCCACTATTCAGAAGCCTGGAGCTGTATAGGCATGTCTGTGTATGTGCATGCAGGTAAACGTGGTGTGTCAATGGCAGTAGTTGTCCTTTTTTCAGAATAATATTCCTACTGATGTTTTTATCTTTCATTAGGGAAGAATTTTTTGTTTGGAAAACACATCTTGGAAATAATTAACCTTACTTTACATTACACTTTTAATTTTAAGCACTTTACCATGGACAAGCTAATGAATTAATCATGGAATATATCTTAATAAAGAAATCCAATAGGTCAAAAAATTGTTCATAATTATGGCTAATAATTATCTACAATGATAGATGTGCATAGGACCATCTCTAATGCTAGCCACTGGTGCCTGGCACATTGTTTAGGGACTCTTTACAAGTAGAGTCTGCATAGAAATTGTGACCAAGTTTTGCTAAGAGCCACCCATTTCACAATCTGACACCTGTCTAAATGAGAAGCATTTGGGCCTGTAATGTCAGTGTCTTCTGTGGGGGGCACACAGTTGCTTCCATGTGTGTGGGGGGCTCTTGTGTCTTAAAACAGCAGAACTGGCCGTGCCAGGGGTGGTTTTTCTGGACAGCTTTGTCATTGTCTGTAAACAAAATCAAATCAGTCTGAATTGTTAGGAATATTTTTGTCACTCTTCCCAGTTTACAGGAATCCTGCACGTTCACTCCCTGCAAGAAGAATAATTTGGGGGCAGCCTTTCACTACATAGGAGCTAAGATGCTCCTTATGCTTGTAACCCTTAAAATGCAATTCCCTCTTAGAACATGCAAAAGTCGCACTGTGAAGAACAAAATCAGTGCCATCACTCAAAGGCTTTGGAGTCATTATTGTAAAATGAAGCCTTCTTTAGACTATCCAGGCAGTGCACACAGCCCAATGTTACTTGTTTGTTCTTCAACATCACCTACGGTTCATGGCTGTCTAGCCTCTCATACACAAATCATGCATGAAGGCACGTGCACTCTGTGACTGATACTTACAAGCCCTAAAATCAGTGGCTGAACAGCAGCTTTCTCACTCACTATAAATACCTGGGTTTTGCTGGTCCCTTTGAACACCCCAATTCTTTGTGAACATCCACTTAGCAAAAATCACACAGCGCCCAATGCCGGGCCACAGTGCCAGCTGTGAGCGTGCTGAGAGAGGCCTATGGGCTCTCCGAAGTATACGGCTGAAAAAATATTTCAAAAAGCCCTTGACTCTAGAGAGTTTGACTCGTTTATAGAAGAAGCAGTGGGCTTGCAGTTCATTCTTATACAATATTAATGACATTAAACAATCTTTTCCCAGATGGTCTGAACTGAGTTTGTTATTTCCTTCATCACATTTAGATTTACAACAGAGAATAAACTTTAGAAGGCACCACATAAAGCAATTCACATTGTGCCTCTGCAGAGGCTCTAATGCACGGTGTTAACTTCACTCCTCCCTTCTGTGTACATATGTCTAATCAAGATGGTACAGATTTTATACAGGTTTTGACAGAATCCCCACCACTGTAGTATCTGAAGCGTTTCCTTTAGTCAGGCATGGGCCATTCTGTAATATGTCTTCAGAGGGGAAAATGTATCTGCAGAAGAGCATTTTACTTCAGAAATACTTTTGTTTAGATTTGAAGCTTTTGGAGTTTTAGATCCTGTTGGCATTACATGGCTACAGTTCTGGTGGCAATAATAAAAAGCTGTAAAGCCAAGATTGGGTCATGTATGGGGATGGGAAAGAACCTCTTACAGAGATGGCAATGATGAAGGCACTGTTCATTGATGCTACCTGGCATCAGCACCGTGATGAACCTGTAGATTTCAGACTGAACTTTTTCTGCCTGCAGGTATGCCAGTAGGAGCCAAGCCTTCCTGAGCCATCAAGTCTAGTATCCTACTATCCCTCTCTGTCACTTCATGTTTTCCCATTCACATGACTGACAAGCCCCACTTCAGCATGTCATCTTGCCCATTGTCCAGGCTGAGGGCTGCTCCAGAGCCTCTTGTGTCTGGGAACTTTCCTCTTGCTTCCAGCCTGGTACCATCAGTGGCAGTTTGTACCTTTTGCTGTAGTGCCAAACACACCTCTTGGCCTTAATAATTCTTTGTTCTGGTGTTTAGTTTATCCATACTGTATTTCAAGAGAAAAATTCCACCACTCCTTGCCAATGGTTTCCATGGCTAACTGCTCCAGGATGTTTCATGCCCTCACAGGACTGGCCAGCCACTCTTACCCGTCTCAGTGTGTGCCTGCTCTTGTCCGCTATTGTTCGTACTGCAGACAAATGGCTTTCATTGCACACCACTGCATTTAAAAATCAGATTATGTTAGCAATTTGTTTTCTATATTTTGTAATAATATTGTTTAATGTTAGTCACTGGATGAGGTAAACCCATAGCCTGGTGGATGGAAGCTTGACCACACTTCTGTGTGTGGTCACATTCACCCCCTCTCCATCTTCAGGAGTATTTCGTTATGCCTTGCAAAGTGGCCCTCAGCGTTTTGCTCCAGGAGCGCCCATAGCTGCTGGTTTGGGCACTCAGGCAGATGCTGTGGGCTCAGACCCTTCTCAGTGAGGTTTCCGTGTGGAAACCCTTGCTATGAAGACCTGGGCAGGCCCTTGGAGTCCACAGGGTCTTTCCAGGTGACAGTCACTGACGGGAGCTGCTCCGGAGCCGGCCCGACCCGCA